>NC_048224.1:71099920-71144202 GCF_002007445.2 Ailuropoda melanoleuca
AAAAAAAAAAGGCAATGAAAAATGGCTCAATTCCTAGAAGAGGGTAATAAAATATGACAGTTTGCTGGGTGTCATTAAAGTAAGTTGCAAGGAGGGGCGCCTGGGTGGCATAGCGGTTAAGCGTCTGCCTTCTGCTCAGGGCGTGATCCCGGCGTTCTGGGATCGAGCCCCACATCAGGCTCCTCCGCTATGAGCCTGCTTCTTCCTCTCCCACTCCCCCTGCTTGTGTTCCCTCTCTCTGGCTGTCTCTATCTCTGTGAAATAAATAAATAAAATCTTTAAAAAAAAATTAAGTTGCAAGGAAAGAAACACAAATTAGAATCTGCTGCTGCTATAAATCCCTACACAAGTGGCCCCAAACGGATCAATATGGTAAAGCCCTTCACACTCAGTCGTTCCAGATTATAACAATAAGGTATTAAGTGTTAAAACTCAAAAGCAGCTTTTGTTGTCTCAAGTCGTTTATTATTAATTTTATATATCTACTTAATTGCTCAGTACAAAAAAAAAATTGGTTTCTTTGTGGCTTGTCAACAGTATTAGACTATTCTAGTTCTTTGTATTACCCTAAAATCTTCAGTTTAGTAATTTTCCATACCTAAACACTCTGGATTTGACACACTTTATAACCTTTACCAGTAATTAGAATACAAATTGAATAAATACAATACAAAGCTTTCAAAATCGGGCGGGCCGGAAATCTGTTCCAGACTCTGTGACTCCCTTGGACACGGTAAAGAAATTTTTTTCTGTGAATGTGTACATTGTGGGGAGAGGGTCCTTAGCTTCCATTCAGGTTTTTACAGGGCTCTGTGGACCCCAAAAGTGGACTCTTGGGAAGGTTACCTTAAATAAATGAAGTTTAAGTTAAAATGAAATGAAACTTAAAAAAAAATGATGATTGATTTTGGAACTAGGTTTTTGTTTTGTTTTGTTTTTTAAAGATTTTATTTATTTGACAGAGAGCGGGACAGCCAGCAAGAAAGGGAACACAAGCAGGGGGAGTGGGAGAGGAAGAAGTGGGCTCCTAGCAGAGCAGGAAGCCCAATGCGGGGCTTGACCCAGGACTCTGGGATCACACCGTGAGCCAAAGGCAGACGCTTAACGACTGAGCCACCCAGGTGCCCCTGGAACTGAATTTTAGATGAACTCCATTGTGGAAAACCAGCCACAAGGAAGTAAGCTAAAAGTATGCACAATTTCTAATTTCTCTAATTTTGAGATTTCTTTAACACCCCTCCAAATTCCCGGTATCAAGCAAAACCACTATCACCATTTCCTGGGGCACCAAGGCTCTAAATGTAGGCATCACCCTCCCCACTTCCCTCCTGTTTCAGTCCCTAATCTTACCCAATCTTCCCTGGAATTACATCTTTCTTTTCTAGGCCCACCTCATTGCCTCTCCTTTGAAATATAATTGCCTCTTAACTGTTCTCTGATCTCTTATTTCCCCTATTCTGTTGCCAGACCAACCATTTAAAATAAATTTCATTATGTCCTGAAAACAGAAACCTTTAACAGTTACTCCCTTGCTTTATAGGGTAAAGTCTAGCTTCCTGCCTTGTTCTTCAGGGCCCTTCCACAAGCTAAGAACATTTTCAGTGCACTCTATTTAAGTACATTTGTTCTATATTCTGGTTATGCTCGTCTCCTACCCACCACCAACTTGCCTCCAAATTTTGCCAGCTTTAAATAGCCCTCCCCTGCCTTCTGGCCTGTCCAGATCTTTCAGTCTTGTTTCGGATCCTCGGTGAAGACACAATCCAGCTTATCTATGTTGACTTCCTCCTCTACTACCTGGGAACATTCTTCTGTGGCCCTCATGCTAACACTTCATCATATGCATTTTTATCTGACTGCCCATCTCTGTTAATCACATCCTCTGAGAAGGCAGGAAATGCTTCAGTCCTGAGAATGTGCTGTGTGACAGACCTGTGCCAGATGAGCAAACAACATAAATAAAGACCTACTCACTACACTCAAGGAGTTCATATGCTGGTGTAGGTGACAACTCCCTGGTTTCAGGGTAGTGTGATGAATGAATAAAGGAGGGGCACCTAAATCAGACAGAGGCAGCACCAGGGGAGGCTTCCCTGAGAAGGTAACTCCCCAGCAGATGTAACTCAGATAAGTACAGAGGAGGCGGGGACATCAGGGCAAAGGCAAAGACATCTGGGGAGGCGGGGGTACAAGGCAGCATGGGTCACTGAAGCTCCTGGTAAATGCATATAACAACTAGAGGATTTCATGCAGGAACAGGGTAGGGGAAAGCCCCTGTGTGCTAAGCTGAAGAATTTGTATCTTGAAGGAAATACTTTGGAACCTAAAATGACCATTAATAACAGAAAATGGTCTCTTCCCTCAAGGAGCTTACAACCTAGTACAAATACAGTCCGCTTAAAGTGGAAGGCTGTGCTTTCTAAGTCCCCATAACGTAGGTACTAGCAAATATTATGCCTTCCTCATTTTGAAATGTTAGACTAGATCTGAGCGGTATATAAATGATCTTATGACCTAATTTTCCTCGTTTCCACTGGAGGCTATCCTTTAGTATGAGGGGAAAGTTTGGAATTGTGAGCATCAAAGAGGCACCTACCTAAGAACATTTTGGGGGGCTACCCCTTACTCTGTCTGAAATTCCACAAGTGCCACACTGTGTCTCCTTTTTTAGGGCCCCTAACTAGACAACAGAGGGTATTTTATTATCAACAATTATTTGATAAATAATTATCAGCCAGCATTTGCCAAGGCATTCCCTAAAGGACAACCAAGTGAGGCAGTTTATTCCTTCTTCAGGTTTCTAAATTCTATCCACGAAAAGTACATCCCAGAGAAAGGACCCACCCCATAACCTCAGTCTTGGCAGCAGTGAATCATATCATCACGTTATCATGTTATCGTGTGGTTCTCTATCTTCACTGAAAGTCTCATGTGAACCATCTGCTTGAAAAATATCTGTGTCTTCTGTGAGACCAGAGTTGAAAATAGATCATTGAAAACCTTTTAACAGGAACCCATGTAAACAATTTCTGCCCGAGTTAATTTCAGGGAAAATTCTGGCAGCGATCTAAAGCAAACATTAACACCTTCGTCTAGGTTCAAGTCCATTGTCCAAAAGCTGTAACAGAGCTTCATTTAGCAGAGAGGTACATAGGGTGATTATGCCTCCACAGACTTTTAGGTGACTCCTCTACTGAATAAGGGCATTTACTTTCCGGTGAAATCAGATTCTCAGAGACGAAACCAGTGGCATTTATTCACTCACTTGTCAAGGGGCACTTTTACCCCCCTCCATTACAATCAGTGCTGGTGCAGCACAACCTTTGGGCCGGTCTCCTGAAGAATGTGTGCAAATTTCCCGTGGACGTACCGTGGACTTGAATTACCCAGCCCCGGGGCTGCCAGTCCAGAAGCAGAGTCGCTCCTCCATCCAACCCCGCTGGGCGACAAATACTGAGAGAACACGGTCCTCCTCCGTCCCAGAAGTACGGTAGCGTCGTGCGTCGTGCTCCTTGCTAGTCCATTAAAAATCTCACGGTTGCCGTTTTAAAATGAATCCGTCTCGAAGTTGTCTCAGGAAAACGAGCGCTGTCGTCCCTGGGTGGGCTCGAACCACCAACCTTTCGGTTAACAGCCGAACGCGCTAACCGATTGCGCCACAGAGACGCAGCTATTTAACCATGCCTTGCGATGTGTACAGATTTCCGCGGCCACGGAGGCTTCCGCCGCCCAGGGCGTCACCGCTCCAGCCCGGCGGAGGAGCGCGCGGAGGCTGGGGTGCGAGCCGCCCGCCTTCCCGCGCCCGCCCTTAGGGCGCGGAGGGGCGCACCGTGCGTGTCTACGCGGGCCGCGTGGGGCACCGCCGGGTGAGCGCGCCCCCGAGCAGGCGAGCCCTGGGTCCCCCGGGGAGAGCTGGGGAGAAGGGGTCATGGTCAAGCCTGGGAGAGAAGAGCCAAGTGCTGTGTGGACTTGAAACACGGGGGCTCGGAGCGTGTTAGGCCCCAAACTTTCGGGCTGTGTTTCTCAACCTTTGTGTGACCCCTACCCCCCACAGCTCCCCGCCCCCCCAGGACCACACCCCCACTGTTAAATTGTAATTCCACAGATATACCGTGTATCTGCATTTGCCGAACGTTTACCTGTGCTTGCTCTTTCAAAAAAAGGTAAGATTCTCGCCCGCCCCCCCCCAAGAACCAACTTCTGGCCGCTTTGGGGAATATGGCCTCCGTTGATAACGCAGGGTTGAGGGGACATCAGAAGGGGCTTCGTGGAGGGTGTGGCGATAAAGGTAAGCCTTTAAGTTCGAAATGGCCACTGAAGGCGTCCCTCTGTCCCCGATTTCTGAATTGAGCCCACTGAAATCGAGGATGCCGCAGTATCCCAGGAGGAGGGCGTCAGGAGCGTTAGCCTGGCCCAGACCCCGACCAGGGCCAGACCCCGACCAGGGCCAGGAGAGCACTTCCTGGCTGCAGTTTTCCTGCTGCTCAACCCCGTCGCTAGAGCTCAGTGGGACCGCCTCCTCCCTCCTCGCCCCACAAAACGGGGGAGCTCACTCCTAGCGTTCCACGTGGTAAATCCAGTCCTTGTGTGTTCCGTTTCCATCCCGTTGGACCCCAGACCCACCCTCCTCCGAAAGCTCACAGTTTGCTGACAGTAAGGACATCTCTGTCGCTCTGCATCCCTACCACTCTCCATCTGCAGAACCTTGTCCTCCTCAAGGAGGCTCTGTATCCATTAAACAGCAAGTCCTCATTCCCCTCTTCCCCCAGACCTGTCATCTACCCTTCTGCTTTCTGGCTCTGTGAGTTGCACTATTCTAGGTAACCCGTGTGAGTGGAATCAGACAGTAGTCGTCCTTTTGTGCCTGGCCTATTTCACTAAGTATGATGTCTTCAGAGTTCAAGCATGTTGTAGCAGGGGTCCGAATTTCGTTCCTTTCTAAGGCTGAATGATATTCCATTGTATGACTACACATTTCCTTTACCCAGTCATGTGTCCGTGGACCCTTGGTTGGCTTCCACCTTTTGGTTATTGAATAATTCTACCATGATCATGGATGTGCAAGTATCTCTTTGAGACCTTGCTCTCAATTCTTTTGGGGCCATCCCCAGAAGTATAATTGAGGTAATTCTGTTTTTAAATGTTTTGAGGAGCCATCAGACCATTTTCCACAACAGCCGCACCATTTTACATTCTCACCAACAAGGATTTCTGTTTCTCCACATCCTCACCCACCTTCCTTCCTTTTTTATTTTATTTTTTTAGTAGTCATCCTCATGGGTGTGAAGTGTTATCTCATCGCAGTTTTGATTTGCAGTTCCCTAACCATACGTGATGTTGAACATCTTTTCTGAATCCTTCTTTTGAATCTGGGTTCTATGACCAATCTTCTACTTGGTTCCTCCTAGCAAGAGCCAGCTCTGCTTCACTGAGGAGGAAGCTGAGAGTGACCCAGGGCAGCTTCTGATGAGGAGGGCAGCTTCCGATAAAGAGCAGAGAGAAGGGGCAAAGTGGACCCCGCAGTCGAGCCTGAGCTGTGCAAGGAGCGGAGACGAGGGGGGATTGAATCTTCGGAGTGGGACCATCCGGAGATTCTGTTGTCAGGAGGTTCTTGCTCGTCTGTGCTGGGCAACTTTTGCGGTCAGTCATGTTTATCCTGGCTCTGCAGGGATATTTATGTACGTGTTGCTTGGGAGTGGCCAAGGGTGAAGAAGGAATTGATGACTTCCACCTCGTACATATTGGAACAGTTGTTTTTGGAACTGCGTTTGTAAAAGTTAACTTAAAATGATGCTAATTTAACAGATTTTTCCATTTCCATTTTCAGTTTCTTCTTAAGAACTATGGGAATTCTTAAGTGTTTAAATAATTATCTCTATTTTTTGTGCGATTGCTCTTAAAAACACAAGATCTTCCAGATGTATAAGAAATAGAACTTTCTATGATTCCATTCCATTTTTATTTTGGTTCCTATTCTGCTGCTGCCAAAACCACCATCTCAGTTAATTCAGGATTCCCTCTGTCTGCTTCCCTGGAGTTGTTTCCGAGGGCTGACACTTTAGAGAGTGGTCGTTTATCTGGTCCTTGAGTCACATGTGCACACAGATTGCTTGGGAGGCCATTTTGCTCCTATTGCAGGCCCCACGGGTCTCCTGTGCTTCCATTGAGGGATGGGAATCTCTTCTAAAATTGACATTGGGACATCAGCCATTCCGTAAAGTCATTCCTGGCACAGTGCCCTCTGCTTATGGGACCTGTTCATGTCCCCCACAAATTCAGATGTTAAAATATAATCTCTAATGTGATTTTTGGAGGGGAGGCCTTTGGGAGGTATTTGGGTGAACCCTTATGAATAGGATTAGTGCCCTTTTAAGAAGAGGCCAGAGAGCTCGCTCAATCTTTTCCCACCATGTGAGGATACAACAAGAGGTCAGCAGTCTGCAACCCAGAAGAAGGCTCTCACCCAGCCCTGACCATGCTAGCACTCCAGTGTGAGACTTCCAGCCTCTGGAACTGGGAGAAGTAACTTGTTGCTGTTTATAAGCTACCCAGTCTGTGGTACTTTGTTATGACAACCCGAGCCAACTCAGGACCCCAAACTTCTCTATTCTCATCATCCCCCCTCACACTCCTTTGTTTCTCCTGCCCCACTCTGAGATGTACAAGTGAGGTACCTGTGTGAAAGGAAAAGAAAAAAACAAAGAACCACAAGGTGTGCCCCTGATGCCCCAAGTCCCATCTGAAAGTCTGTGGCTGCCCTTTCAGTCATACTTGTTTGAAAATATTACCTAATTTTCTCTATCAGGCTAAGCCCTGGAGTCTCTCTTCCTCTGTATTCATGTGACTGCAATGGTTTTCTGAAAGGAAGACGACATTAATAGACCAATTATGTCTAAGGAATAGGTACTTATGAAACTCTACCACAGGTATTCCAGGAAT
This sequence comes from Ailuropoda melanoleuca, assembly GCF_002007445.2. Lineage (NCBI taxonomy): Eukaryota > Metazoa > Chordata > Mammalia > Carnivora > Ursidae > Ailuropoda > Ailuropoda melanoleuca. The sequence continues at coordinate 71,106,860 of NC_048224.1, forward strand.
TAGATGGTTCTGTTGATTGCAATTACACTCTCAGCTAGAAGCCCCCACTAACAGGTTAAGCTCTCCAAGGACAAAGATTTTAGTTGGCTGTTCATGCCGAATCTCCGGCACCTACGACAGTGTGTGGGACATAGCAGGCACTCAGTAACTATGTGCTGAGTCAATGAGGAAATGAAAGCTGTAAGCCATAAAGTAAACTGGAATAAATAAAATGGGACAGAAAAATTAAATTCCTAATATATAAAGAACACTTATCAATTAATTTAAAAAAACCTCTTTGCAACTCACTCAAAAAAAAAAAAAATGCCAAAAAATTGGGACATGAGTGGAATGTTCCCAAAAGAAGAAATACACAGGACCAATATGATCATAAAAGTTGGGCTACACTAGTAATCAAAATTAAATGAAAAAAAAATTTCTTTTCCCCAAATAGCAAAAAAGAAAAAAAAAGAGAGAACACTAGAACACCATCACTGGCACAGAGGCCACTCTCACACAGGGCGGATGGGAGCAAACTTGGAATGTCTTTTCTGGATAAAGGTTTGGTAGTATAAACATTAAACAATAGGTTTATACCCTATTGTTCTAGAAAGTCTATGTTAGAAATCTATCCTAAGAAAGCAAACAGAGATTGTGTAACTCAAGTTTTAAGTATATTGTCACAGTGTTATAAATCGCACTGATAAATAGGAAACAACCGGAATGTCCCAAAACAGGGGAAAGTGATAAATTGTGGTATATTAAAAGATAGAGTATTAGTTATACAGACATCAGAAATAATTTTTTAAAAGAATATTGAAAACACATAGGCATGGTAAAGCGTTAAGTAAAAAGTAGGTTAGAGAAACATATAATCATAAAAACAGCATTTTCAAAGAAGATTTGAGAGCAGGGTCCTGATAAAATGTGAAGTTCAAAGGTAAGATGGGGAACTGTATGATAACTCAGAGCTGCATCGTTCTTTCTACGCGTCTCCCTGGTGGGAACACTGCATACGTATCGCCGCCCCTAAGCACATGGCAACCTTAGGAGGCAGATACTATGACTCTCGTTTTACAGGTGAGGGAATGTGTGCAGGGAGCGATGTGTTCAGCTAACAGAGCCAGTGAGTGGCAGGGCCAGGCTTCAGACCTGGAGTCAGGCTCCAGTGGCCTTGCTTGTAACCTTGACCCACACGACCTCTCACTGCATAGGGGGCATGAGCCTGCAGAGTGGTGTGCATGTGTCCACATGTGCACAGCATCCGGCAGATTCTCCACAACAGTATTAGTGGGTATCCCTGGGTGGTGATTTTTCTTCTCTTCTTTTCCTCCTTTCGCTATCTTTTCAAGCATTTGCAGCAAGCAGCACTTTTAAAGGAGCCAGCAAGGAAAGGCGGCAGCGGCAGTTTCCCTCAATTACAGATAGAGGGTGGTAGGTGGTTATTCTTTTTTTTTTTTTTTTTTTTTTTTTTTTTTTTTTTTTTTTTTTTTTTTTTGTTTTTTTTTTAATTTTATTTTATTATATTGTGTTAATCACCATACAGTACATCCCCAGATTCCGATGTAAAGTTTGATGCTTCATTAGTTGCGTATAACACCCAGTGCACCATGCAATACGGTAGGTGGTTATTCTCTACCCGACCTTCTCGGGCTGGGGCCAGAAGAGTCCCCATGTGAGGTGGGGACTGGGACGGTCCAGTCTGCATCCTTAGGGGTCTCTGCCAAGCACAGTGTAACCGTCTCGTTGGCCTCTCTTCTCCAAGTCTTTAACCTGCTAAGAAAAGGGTGTCCGAGGACATTGTAAACCATTTCTGTGGGGAGTTTTACAATGTGTGACTCTTCAGTAATGGGTATGTTTTCATTGAAAAAGAACTGGAGTGCCTGAGATTTTAGGTGACTTTTCCATTTCCTCTTAATGTTTAAAGACACCTCTTTGCATTAATTTTATTTTCTTTTTTGCAACGAGTTGTTTTCATTTGGGAAGTATAACCCAACCTGCAGGAGACTGTAAAGACTTTTGTAACATGTGTAAATATACTATGAGATATTTAATACATACTGGGCTAAATGCAGTCGACAGATATTTATTGAATCCTGTCAGGAACTCGGCTAGATGCCTCAGGGACCTTGCTTCTGTCCCAGACTCCCTGACACATCATTCCTGCCCACAGATCACTTTAATCTACTTTGGGAACCAGGAGATATATAAAATCATTTCAAGGCAGGAAGTGCTAAGTGCATGGCACAGATGGGAAGTGTTTTAGGAGTCTGAGGTGGGAATAATCACTGAGAAGTCAGTAAAGAACCTATGGAGGGAGTGGGTCTTGGGCTGTCCTTGGCAGGATCCTTTCACTGGGGAGGAGAAGGAACAGAGGCAGAGAAGAGATCAGCCCAGAGGAAGCTGAGGATTTTCAGAGGATGTGATGGGACATAAAGAAAGCTAATGAGCGACAGAGCGTGGAGGGCCTTAAATACCTGGCTAGAAAATTAGCCTTACGAACAGTATCGTCCATAATAGTGGAAAGATTTTAATGACTTAAATAGGCATTAAAAGGACAATGTCTCCGTGTCTGTGGCATATTTACACAATGTGCAGTGAGGATGCCCTGAAAATTTTGAGAAGAGAGACTTGGTAACAAGCAGGTTTTGGGGAAGCTTCATCTAGCACGTGAGGATGGGAGAGCAGCTGGAAGTAGGATGACTAGTTAGGTGTCCGTTTCACTAAACCAGACGTGAGGAGAGGAAGCCTCGTTAGGACGGGGCCACGGGGGCTGGAGAGGAGACGAAATGCAAAGGCTTAAGGAGAGAAGCAGTCGGATGTCGTTGTAAACACATGTGTTGGAGCTATTGACTTGCTTCCATGGCAAGAACTCTGGCCTTGAGATTTTATTGTGCTGTAACATGTAATGATTGCTTACGTTGTGGTTTTTTGTTTTTGTTTTTTTTTTTTTAAAGAAAGTAGTTCCACAACTCTCCTTACAGGTCTGCCATGTAATTGGGACTTAAAACAGTTTTTGACCACATGGGCTGTTCCAGGTGCCCTGTTCTATTGTTGTCGCCCTTACTGACAAGATTTCTTTCTGATTTTTAATCTAAATATTGCTATATATTAAAGCCCCATTTCTCAAATGTATCTTTTGTGAAGAAGAATAATTAGCTATTCTTGCCGGTCGTACACTTTCATATGTGTAAAGTAAGGCATCCTTCAGCTTGGTTTCATTATGATAAATGGCAGCAACCCCTGTAACATTTGTCTTTAAGTCAAATTTTGCAATACAAATTTGCCTGCATGAGCAAGGTGCTTGCACAAAATAAAAATTGGATTTGTGTAATGTCCTAGAGACCAACAACCTGGAAAGAATTTATTTATTTATATGTTAACTGAGGCATTAATTTGTGTCCCGAGGAAGACAGAACGATGACCTCAGGATGAGAGGGGATTTCATAAACACAATATAATAAGTATAAACGTAAAAGAAAGGGTTGATGTCTTTGATTTAATTTAACATGTAGTAAAACTTATCTTAAATGAATAAGCAAAAAGTAAACAAATTTAAAAAACATTGTAGACCGAGAGAAGAATTTTCAATGCATGTACCCAACAAAACCTTAGTATCCAGAATTGATAAAGAATGCCTACCAGTTAGTGGAAGATAAACAACAAAACAGAAAAACAGGCAAAACATCAATGAAGAGAAAATCCATATTGCCAATAAGCTTGTGAGAAGACACTCAACTCTTCTAACAATCTGGGAACCAGAATCACAATGAGATGTTATTTCACACCCATTGGGTTGGCAGAATTTAAGAAACTTGACAAACCCAGTTGGTGAGGGTGTGGAGCACCGGCCCTTTCATCTATTATGGATGAGAACTGGTGCACCTGGTCTGGAGAGTGATTTGTCAGTTTCCTGGTGACATTAAAGAGGCTCTTTCCCTCCAGTGCAGAGTTTCCTTCCTAGAGACATGTATACAAGGATATATACAAGACTATTTGATCCAATATTATTCCTCATATTGATACATTTTAAATGACTCTCATGCTCACCTGAAGGACGGTTTATAAATAAACATGGTATATTTAGACACTGCAATACTATATAGCAGTTTCAATAATGGATTGGACCTTTATTTACCAATGTGTATAAATCTAAAAATATAATGTTGCAGAAAGCATAGGTATAGTAGTCCACGTGCCCATGCAGATCAAATAATACAGAGCAGGTTACAGTGGAAAGTCATGGTCTTCCACTTTTCCTCCCCTCCTTGAATCCACAACTCAGAGAAATGTTTTCTTTCTCTTTCTTTCCCTTCCTTCCTTCCTTTCTCCCTCCCTCCCTTCCTTCCTCCCTCCCTTGCTCCTGCCCTCTTTCTCTTACTCTTGATCTTACTCTTTCTCTTTCCTTTTCCTTTTCCTTTTTCCTTTCCTTTTCCTTTCCTTTCCTTTCCTTTCCTTTCCTTTCCTTTCCTTTCCTTTCCTTTCCTTTCCTTTCCTTTCCTTTCCTTCTCCTTTCCTCCTTCCTTCCCTCCTCCCTTCCTTCATTAAAAACAGTTTCTTCACTAAGTTCTTCTTGTGGCTACCTTCATAACTCTGGATTATATTTGTTATCTCTATTAGTTAGCCTCTACTTATTTGGAAGACTTTGACATTACCTTTTAACTCCCCGATATGAAGATTTTACTTTGCATTCTCCCAGTCTACCACCCTCTCCCCAGTGTTTATATTTGTGGTAGGCAGAATTTTTAAATGTATAAGCACTCCTTTGTGATTCTCTGAATGTTCCATTTTCGTAGCACCCTATTCTTGTTGCATGGGTACAACAGGAGTCGGGGGGGGGTGCTGTTTTTCAGCCTGCGGGACTTTCACTTAATGCTTGGCTCTGGGTGTGGCATCATCTGCAATTGTGCTGAGTCCTGCAGTGGAGCTTCTCATTTATCTGGTAAGCCCAAAGATTTGCTCATAGACAAGGCAGGAAGACTGTGTGGCCGATGTGGGCTTCCATAGCTGTTGCCTATTTTCAGGCAAAGTATCTCTACTGAATAGCCTTTGGATTCAGAGCTCTGGGTAAGATGGGCAAGAAGTGGGCTGTCAGGCTGCAGAGGCCTCCAAACAAAGGCCTCAAGAGGGCTGAAATATTTTGTTCGGTATCTTTGGGTTTGGTTTGGTTTTGCATAGAAGTCAATGCTGATGGCTGGCTCTCTGGGCGATGATGGGTAAGATGGTGTCAAGGGTAGTTGTCCATATAAGATGTTCCCGTGTTCTCTCTCTTTTCAGCCCACTTCTTGCTTCTACCCTCCAAACCAGCTGCTGACTCTAAGCCCAGAAACATGTCAGGGTTCTATCAGGTAGATCGGCTTTCAGCATCTCTGCAACAACCACAGAAAATTCTAGACTATGGTTTCTCTTTGAGTTTCCTCAGTCAACTTTCTTCATTCTGTCTTGCAGCTTCCAAAAACTTATAGATGTTTCTCTTTTATTGGAGTGGAAGAAACTGCTTTAGCTGAGCACCCAATATTGATATTACCTTCCTTACTAACAAAACCTCTCTATTGTTGGGAGTGGCCGCTGGGTACATACCCCAGCTTTCCTTGCAGAGAGAAGTGGTCAATGAAATATAAGTGGAAGTCATTAAGAGAGACTGCCAAAAACAAAAAACAAAAACCACAACTCTTAAAAGAGATAGACTTGGGGTGCCTGGCTGGGTCAGTCAGTAGAGCGTGAGACTGTTGATCTTCGGGTTGTGAGTTCGAGCCCCATGTTGGGTGTAGAGATCACTTAAAAATAAAAATCTTTTTAAAAAAAGAGAGACTCAGCCAACAGTTCTTCCTGTTTATCTTCCCCCTTTCTTCTCCGTCCCGTGTGGAATGGGGCTGTGTTTCCTGGAGCTGCAGCTGCCATCTTGGCACAATGTAGGAAAGACCAAGAACGCTCCTAGACCTCAGACCTGGCATTTTTGTACATTTCAAATATCCGCTTCTCCAGAGAGATTAGATATTCTTGCCTAGTGCCTTTGGGACTGTGGCAGGGATACATTTCCCTGCCTCATGGTCAGATTTGGCCATGTGACTTGCTTTGGCTAATAAAATGTGAGTGGGAGAAACCTGAAGAGCACTGCATGTTTCCAGCAGCATTTTTGCTCTCTTCCCTGTGCCTTTAGAAAGGCACACCCAGGGTAGAGGCTGTTCCTTTAGCCTGGATTCTGTTATGAGAAGACACCCAGAGGAGACCGGTAACAGATACAATGAGTTAGAAATAAACCTTTGTTGGGCGCCTGGCCGACTCAGTCAGTAGAGCATGTGACTCTTGATCTTGGGGTTGGGAGTTCGAACCCCATGTTGGGTGTGGAGATTACTTAAAGGTAAAGTCTTAAAAAAATAAATTAACCTCTGTTGTCGTAAGCCACAGAGGTTTTAGGTTTTGTTACTACAATGTTATCTAGTGAAAGTTCACTTATAAAATCTGTAATAGGATATCGGGTGCTGGTGTTTCAGAGCTGCGGGAAAAGGGTGAAAAGTGCTCACACATTCTGAAGAGATGCTAATGCTAGCTCCACCTGCAGCCATTTACTATGATTTAGGGAAACTAGTTCTGAAATTCTGAAATGGTGACGGTTTGGATCCTCTTGGAGCAGACCCTGAGCTGAAGTTATGAGTGCAAGAGGTTTCCTGGGGAACAATGGCTGTAAAAGATGGTGGAGGAAACAGGGTTGGACGCAGAGACCCCAGACTTTGATGGGAATCTGAGAGAGTATTGGCCACCCCAGTGGGGACCTCTGGACCAGCAGCTGTCCACTAGACGTGTGCCACATTGAACAGAAATAAGCCGGCCCAAGTGTTCCTGTCTGAGGTTCCACGGTGACCCCTCTGCTGGGGAGTCTGCATGTCTAGCCCTTCAAGTGGGTGACCCTTCTCCGGGTGGCCTTCCACCTCTAAGCTCGGTCCCTGTCCCCAGAAGCAGGACAGCTCTGGCCTCTTACTCCTTAGGTTTCTCGATGGTGGGCAGTTCTCAGTAGGGATCGTTTTGGGCTCACAACAGCTACCTTCCACAATGCCCATCTGGGCTGTGAAAACCCTGTGCATTCCTCTTCTTTTTGTTAAATTGCAGTCAAAGCCGTATTATCAACTTTGCCACCTTAACCATCTTTAGATGTCCAGATCTGTAGTGTTAATTATATTCACATTGTTGTGCAGCAGGAGACCCGTGCATCTTTCATCGACAGATTCCAGGAGCACGGGCTGCTCCCGCTGTTGCCCTCATCCCATGCCCTTGGCACCAGCCTCCATGCCTCCCAAACTCAAGAGATGCAAATCAAGCTCTTGTAAGAACCATCCCGCTACCTTCCGCCAGTCCTCCCGTAGCTCCAGGCACATGGCCTAATGCACGGGAGAGGGGCTCCCCCTTCTTCTAGCGGCTTCCTTAAACCTCCTTTCACTTCTCACTTGATCTGGGGAGGAAAGCACCCACCTCCTGTCTCAGGGAGGGAGAAGAGGGGGAAATGCGTTAGAACTCTTAAGCTAACATTGTTTCTCAAAAAAATCTCTGTTCCTGGATCCCTAGGAGTAGGTTATAGCCCTGCCGGTGCCCTGGATTCTCTCTACAAGAAAGAACTTGCTGCCAGAGGGGAGGGGTGGGGGAGATGAGTGAAGTAGGGAAGGGGATTAAGAGGTATACACTTCCACTTATAAAATCAGTCAGTCACAGGGATGAAAAGAATTAGGCAATAATATTGTAATAACATCGTATGTTGACAGACAGTCACAACGCTCAACGCTCGTGGTGGTGAGCATTGGGTCATGTATAGAATTTCCATTCACTACATTGAACACCTGAAACAATATAACATTGTATGTCAGCTAAACTCCAATAAAAAGAAAAAAGAAAAGAAGGAAAGGACTTGCTGTCGCTCCGGGAGGTTCCCCTTGGAGGGATCTCAGCAGACCCTCCAAAACTGATTCCGATGAGAAGTAGGCAACATTTGGGGGGCGCCTGGGTGGCACAGCGGTTAAACGTCTGCCTTCGGCTCAGGGCGTGACCCTGGCGTTGTGGGATCGAGCCCCACATCAGGCTCTTCTGCTATGAGCCTGCTTCTTCCTCTCCCACTCCCCCTGCTTGTGTTCCCTCTCTCGCTGGCTGTCTCTATCTCTGTCGAATAAATAAATAAAAAAAAATCTTAAAAAAAAAAAAAGAAGTAGGCAACATTTGGATGATGTGTGCGGCCATGACAGTGGGCACTGGACAGCAGAGAGAACTTAGCAAACAGTACCAGCCAAGTAAGAAAACCAACACAAGTACTTCCTTCCCACCTCCATGTCCCTCCATCTCCCTTTTCCTCTGATCCTGAGAGCAAGTTGGGGAGGGAGCGGTGTGGGGGATGGAGTGCACACACCCGCTGCTGGCCTCAGCCTGTGGGGGTCCCCCATGAACAACCTCTGAGCCTCTGCTCTTGGGTTTTGCTCCCCACGCTCACTCCCAGCAGGGAGAGGGTGGCTGTCTGGCTTGTACACGGAGTGCTGATGTTTGGTGATATCTCACAGGGAACGACTCCTTTCACCCTGGAGGACTTGGGGAAGTCTCAGGAGGAACATAAACAAAGCAGGACATCTCTGACACTGGAGAAAACACTTGGAGGACAGAGGGCTAAAGTCTGGCTCAGGGAGAATCTTCTACTTTGGAGCAGATTGAGGACGGGCTCTTGGTAATGCAGTTGAGGACAGACAGAGTGGCAGAAGGAAATCTGTAGCCAGGGGAGATGGCCAGAGAGGAGTTGAGAAAGAGAGAGAGGCAGCAAAGAGAGGAGAATTTAGAATGGAGAAGTGTCAGGATGCCCCCATCCCAGGTCTGACAGTTGCAACCCCAATTAAAGGGCACGGGGATCTTTACACTTCCTGTGAGATGTCACCAGGTAGTGTTCAAGAGTCTTGAGCCAAATGACAGGCCCCCTCCACTGCTGTGTAAGCACACTCTCTTGCATAATCACTCCTGCACAGCTTTTTTTTTCATTTTTATTGATTTGTCTTAATTTAATGCATATATAAGAATATCTTCCATTTTAAAAAATTTGCATTTCTTTAATTGCTTTGGAGTCTGTGCACTTTATTCTGTGGTGATTTACTCGGTCAATAAACATGTAATCCTACCGTGAGCACGTTTTATTTGTGTAATAAACCAAGATAAAAAATACACAAGATCCACTGACTGTGAATTAGACAGTTGATGGGGACCAGGGCTACAAAGGTGAACAGGGAGCAGTCCATGTTCCGGAGCAACCTACAGTTTGGCTGGAGAGACTGGGCTTGTACATCAAAAAGACTAAAGTAATAAAAGGCAAAGTTTATTGGAGGCTGGGCTCTCGTGCTACAGAACACACATGCTGAAAGGAGTTCGGTATAGGGAGAGATCAAGACTATCCTAAGTGATAAGAGTAGATAAATTTATGACATTCATTTAAAAACTCACCCCTTTTGGGGTGGGGATGGAAGTTCTGTGGGCCTTGCTACTCAGGTCAGTTCTCAGGGAGACTGAAGGGGGCAGGAACACAAAGGAGGGGCGGTGGGAGTGAATGGACACATGGCCAAACGGCGGAGGGTCGCGCCAGCTGCACGCCTGGTCACCTTAGCAGCCTGTTCGCCTTTACAAGCCCTTCCAGCAAGTGCGTTCTGTAGGGTCCTTTCAGGAGCTATTTCAGGAGGATGAAGGCAGGAGGAAGTTTCCCGCAAAAAGATCAAAAGGGAAATGTATGTTACATGCACAGCACTGTTGTCCTATCTTTCCATACGGAATGTACCTAGAAAAGCCCATTTCTCTGACAAGGTTCTAAAAGGAGAGACCATCCTCTGAGACAATATCGTGGCGCCGACTGAGTACCAGTGTCAGACCCTGTTCTTGCTGCTGCCTGGAGGGTTCTTGGCTTTTGTCTTGCAACAAGCATGCCTAACTAACTCTTCCTTGCAGTCTTGACCATGATTAAAAAAAAAAAAAAAAAGGCAGTTTCCTCAATCTGGCTCTGCCAGCCTTTCAGAGATTCTAAATTCCCGTTTGTAAGTCAGGCTGGGGTTAATGCCTCTTTCTTGCGGCGCTGAGAAATCTGAGGGCTCTCCCACAAGTGCTGAGCAGACGGTTTGAAAGCCACGCTTCCTGTCTCTGGGTGTGCAGAAGCGCCCCCTGAAAGCTCTGGGCAGAAGGAAGGAAGGGGAGCTGAGGAAAGCCGGCCTCCAAGTAACAGCAGCATGGACTGCTTCCCCCAGTGAAGCCCAGGCAGGGAAGGGAGAAGCCCCAGTTTTGAGAAAGAATGCACAAAGGAGAGAGGGGATAGGAAAATGAGCCTGAGCAGGGTGGGGTGGGGAGGGGGAGAAACACTCTTGTCGCAGTGGAGGATGATAGGCAGATGGCTTCCAGGGACTGGGAAGCAGCCCGATCTCACTGGAAGAGAAAGATACAATGAAGGACAGCAGGAAGGAAGGGGAACACAGCTTCATGTCTGTGCTGGCAAGGGCCAGTGTTCTCATTTTACAGATGAGGAAACTGAGGCCCGAAGAGGGGAAGTGGTTTGCTCAAGAGCAGATTCTTGAAAGCATCATCTGCTTTCCCCCTCCCTCTCCACTGCCTCACCTCCTCTGTGGTCCTGAGTCAGACCTGAAGGACAGGCAGGCTGGAAGCCCTATGCGGATGGGCCTGGGGGGGATGGGGGGGGTGGGCCTGAAGCACGCTGAGGTCCTGGGTGTGCATTCGAGCCTTATTCCAGGTCGGGGAAGGCAAGATCTTTAAGATCGTCTCTGCTCCCTTCTGGTGATCTCCCTCGGAGCTCTGCACCTCTAGACAGAGTCCCAAGGAGTGCAGAGCTGGCTGTGTGAGCTGGGCTGGAGCCAAGAGCGTGGTTGTGTGCAGAGCTTGGACTCCCACAGTTAAACAAGTGGGTGCTGAAACTCTCCGTCAGCCCTTGCTCCGTATTACCCCCAGGAAAACATCTCTATAGAGCATTCTCACAGGAGACTTCAGAGCTAAGAAAGGCAGTCACCTGCCCTTCTGCTCAGTTTCTGCCTCCTCCAGGAAGCGCTCCTGGTCTGCCAAATGAATCTGGGTTCCTCCCAGGGTCTGCTCACCCATAATATTAACTCTACTTTTATGCCTTGTCCCACTCAGCCTGGATTTCAGTTCTGTGGGCCTCTGTCTGCTTCCTTCTCTAGACTAGAAGTTGTCTAAGTCCAGGAGGACCCAGTCTTGTTCATATCCGTACCAGGCCGACCTATGTCCTTGCACTAATGTGCTCCGTGCTTTGGCGTTTGCAGGCAGCATTAATGGTGGCACGCTACACATCTTCAGTGAGGGGTCTGAAGGGTGGAAAGAAGAGGGATTTGGGTGCAGAAATGGAAGGTTATTCTAAGAATGGGTGTGGAAGGAAAGACAAATGTAGTTCATGCAGTGGAGGGCGTGTGGGAGGAAAGAAAGTGGAAGTCAGAAGGGAAGGGCGGAGAGGAAGAGCAGAAACATCATAAGAGGAGGAGGGGAGGGGAAGGAAGTGCCAGACATCGCCCACAGGGCTCTGCAGCGGGCTCCTCCCCTCCCCCTGCCCCCCTCCCCCCAGCCCATCCCAGGGTGTGCTTGCCTGCTGTCGACAGACTGACCTTCCTGGTCTTTTGTGTGCCATTCTAAAGCCGGGTCATTTAAGATCTTTTCTTTCCACCAATACTCTGATTTTGGACATTTGTGGGGGGGGGAAGCCATGGTCCCTTGCATGACACTCTACTGAGATTAAAATAAATATATCCATTGAAATCACTTCTTCCCTTAATAGTTATTTGTGGAATTAAAAATTTTCATGATCATTGAGGCTCTGAATATCATTTTTGGCTCTTTCAGGATAAAGTTTGCATTTGATGCAAAGTAACCATGAGGCATATGTGTCTGTAGGTGCGGGTAATGGGATTTTTTTCATCATTACATCTTCTGCCCTGTGCTTCTGCCGTGACATCTTTTAGCTCTCCTGCTGTTTGGCACCCATAGCGTGGGTCTCAGGACTTTGTTGTTGTTAGAAACGAACCACCGGTTGGCTCCTGGCTCTGTTGCTGTAAGTCCTGGACCAGAGGTGCCTGTGGCGTAAGCTGCCCACTGACTCTTCCCTCTGCTTGAACCCCATTTAGAAACCTAAACATTTTCTTTGACATTTTATAGTCGCCAATCCTCATTTGTCAAAATGTGTTCCAAGGAAGTTTTGTTTGAAAGTGAAAAAAAAGTCCATAACCTCTTCTCAGGGACCCACAAAAAGCCAAAAATCACGTGGCCACCCTCAGCCAGCACGGGTCACTGCCCCTCCTCACCCCCCATGGCCATCAGATGTGCTGGCGGTCCGTGCAAGCACCTCACAGCCCTCCACCCGCTCTGGCTGACAACTCCTGTTTTCCACACCCTGCTTCAGATGAAGGCTCCTCCTCCCCATGGACAGCAAGTGGCTTCTGCCCATCTGGAGAGCCCCCGCTGCTGAAGGATCCAGCTCATCACTGAGACGTGATCTGGTCCCACCTCCTTATAATAATGAGGACATCACTTCCCTGTGCAAAGGCTTCCTGCTGGTCCCTGAGTTACCAAGATATTCCAGCCCCTCCTTCAAGCCATTATCATGAAGACCCATTGGGTCATATAGTCTAGGGGGCTCAGTGGTAAGCTCTTCCCTAATTCCCTGCCTTGGGCCTCCCATGTGACATTGGCTGGGGGGATGAGGGTGGGGGGTGGTGAGGAAGAGGCCCGAGTTCAGAATCTTTGCTGTCACAAGCCACTCCCACTCTGAAGAGCAGCGTGAACACTTACTCTTGGGATGCTGTTGACTTTTTCCATTAAGGTGATTTCAAGGAGAGGAACTGAGGGAACTAAATTCCCCCAAATAAATATTTGTAATCAGTTATGGACAGAGAGCATGTTAAAGAAGAAACATGGAGAAACCTTGGCTTGAATGCCCGGTTCAAATCCAGCATCGCTGTACTTTGGTCGGCATGGAAGCATCGTTGAACCGTAGAATAGTATATTCTGTGAGCCAACATACAGAGGGAAATGAGCCACATTGCCAAAAATTAGCTTTCCCTTCTCATTCACTCTGTGACTCTGGAGGTCCTCTTGTTCGTGTGTCTTGGTGAAGGAAAGCACGATGCTCTCATTACTTGCAAAGAGGAGGGTGTTGTGGGGATACTTCTGGGGGCAGAGGGTGAAGTATTCAGAAAGCTTTGGGGGTCATTTTTTAAAAAGATTTATTTATTTTAGAGAGAGTGCACTAGCAGAGAGAGGGAGTGGGGGAGGGGGAGAGGTAGAGAGGGGAAGCAGACCCCCCACTGAGCATGGAGCCTGATGCGGGGACTCAATCTCACAACCTGAGATCACCACTTGAGTTGAAACCGGGAGTCTGAGGCTTAACCGACTGAGCCACCCAGGCTCCAAGAGGTGGGAGGTAACTTTTATAGGCTTCTCAGACTAGTGAACATTGATCTTATCTTTTTATAGGAGACAGGACATAGTCACTGAACAATTGGGATGTCAATAGCGTGACCATGAAAGGAAAGGGTGGCTACAGAGCCTGACATAGATGGTCTCTCTGTGTACACCCTCCTGCCTCTCCTCCCCTCCCTCCACACTCCTTAGCCCCCTCTAAGCCAGCGTTTCTCTCCTGCTTCTACCCCCCAAATCACCCTCCATGTAAGAGTAGGAGTCAGTGGAGAAACGTGGTTTGCATCCATGTTTCATTTTATGGTCACTTTGTCCTAATATTCTGTACAACGAAGGGCCTCTGTACAGTGTAGTGATTTAAAGTGTGGGCTCTAGAGGCAGATTGTCTAGGAATCTATTCCAGCTCAACCACTTCTTATCTGTGTGTCCTCAGGCAAGCTCGCTCACCGAGGCTTGTTACCCGTTTGTGAAATGGTAACAGTAATACCATATAAGGTTGTTATGAGGATCCATCAGAAATATATGTAAAGTGTTTAGAACAGTGTCTGGTACATAACAAGTGCTCAGAAAATATTAACTCTTATTATTCATAATAAACACATATATTTCTTGAGTGGGGTGGTGGGTACACGGTGTTCATTTTATTAAGCTTTAAACTGTGCGTATGTCTTATAAATCCTTTTTATGTGTATGATATATTTTGCATGCATTTAAATAAATGCATTAAAAATAAATGAGCATTTATGAGGTTTGTTTTAGCAATCATATGTCCCAGGGTTCCAGGAAAACAATGAGGTAGGATATTCCATCCATTATTGGATCCACGTACCAAACAATGGGACTTCCCAGGTATTCTTATTCATGATTCAGAAAAATACGGTAACTATAGAGAAAACACTGATTTTCTAGGAATTAATATGTGAGCATGTTTTTATTTTTTCCCTTCCTAGATGATCAGCAGGTTCTAGATTCATAGAAGCACTAATATTGAATCATCGCTATGCCTGTGCTCTCCAGGCTGGGCACCCCGGTTCAGGGTGGGGACGGACAGTGCTGGGCAGCCAAGGTGAGGACTCATCTGTTTTCCAGAGAAGGCATGCTGCCAAGAATTCTCATCTGGCGAACTTCAGCTTCGCCATTGAGACTGGCAATCCCGTTCCTGTATCCTTTCTTGGCTCCCAATTCCCTGCATAAAAACAGGGAGGGGTTGGCTCGGAGGTTTTGTTCTAGGGACCAGGGGAGGATGTCCAGATCTTTCTGGACAAGAAAGGACACCGCTGTTTATCTCTGATGTAGTTTGTGGAGGTTAGTTTTGCTCTCAGCAGCTTCTAGAGCAGAAGCGGTGGGGGGGGGGGTTCCGCCCCTCACCATGCAGGCTGTTGGGATATGCTGCTGTCATTCTACTCCCTTTTCTTGTTCCAACCATTGTGTTATAGTCCTTTGTGTACCTGTTTGTCTCCTCCACTGGATTTCAAAGTTCTTAGAAGGAGAAGCTTCATCTTGTTTATCTCCGAATACCCACGGTGACGTGCTGAGTGGTTTTTTTTTTTTTTAAGATTTTTTATTTATTTATTCGACAGAGATACAGACTGCCAGCGAGAGAGGGAACACAAGCAGGGGGAGTGGGAGAGGAAGAAGCAGGCTCATAGCAGAAGAGCCTGATGTGGGGCTCGATCCCATAATGCCGGGATCACGCCCTGAGCCGAAGGCAGACGCTTAACCGCTGTGCCACCCAGGCGCCCCTCAGTGAGTGTTTTTTGAGTATATGAGCGGATGAGTACATAGGCGAATGAATAGGAACCATCATTAAAAAAGTTGAGAATAAAGTAGAAAGATGGAGCCACAGAATCTTCTAGATAAGATATTTTTCAAATATTAGGAGTATTCTGATATGCTGAGTTGATGGAGTAGAGAATTTTAAATGTGGCTTCATTTATCCAGTCATTTATGAGAATTTACAATGGTTTCACTAGGCTGTAACTCTATGTCAGCAAGGACCACACTTACCCCATCAGCTAGCACACAGCAAGCACATAGTATGACGTTAAATGAAATAGTGGCTTCTCTTTTAGGATTCAGCCCAGCCGGTAAAAGGAAGACACATTCAATTCAATAAACTCGCACACAGCATCTTCTTCTGAAAGTACTTTGCCAAGGACTGGTGAACACGAGAAGTCATGGGTTCTCTTACAGGAGTTTTCGGAGGTAGATATATTCTCAACCAACTGTAATACAAGGCAGAATGTGGTAAGTACTATAATAGAAGTGGAAGTGCTAAGTGGACCAGGAGGAAGAATTTATTAAAGCTTATGGGATCTGGGAGGACTTCACGGCAGAATGAGTTCTGGTGAGATAGGTGGGATTTTGTCAGGTAGACGTGGGAGGAGGATAATTTGTGTGACTACGATGCAGGGCACACAGGACGAGAGGGTGAGGGTCAAGGTGGGCTGCCTCCAAGACGGCGCCCGATGACCCCCACCTCCTAGTACTTGTGCTCTTTTGGAGTCCTCCCAGCATTGTATCGGGGTTGGTCTGTGTGACCAATGGAAGATGGTGGAAGCGATGGTGCGTGGCTTCTAAGACTGCGTCACAGAAGACGCTGCCACTTCCCTGCTGCTTTCTGGATTGCCTGCTCTGGGGGAAGCCAGCTGCCTGGGCACTAGCCCACGTAGCAGCCTAGGGAGAGACCTGCCTGGAGAAGGAACAGAAGTCTCCCGCCAAGAGCCAGCCCCAACCTGCCATCCGTGTGAACGAGCAGCCTTGGAACTTGATCCCCTGGCACCAGGCCAGGCCTTCAGGTGACCACAGTCCCAGAGGACATCGTGACTGAAACTCTCCGAAGACCTTGAGCCAGAACCACTCAGCGAAGACGGTCCTGAATTTCTGACCCACAGTAACTGCGAGATAACAAGTGTTTTATTGGTGCTTTAAGCCTCTAGTTTTGGGGACAATTTGTTAGGCAGCAATTGACACACTGTACAGAAATGAAGGCTTGGGGACGAGTTTGGGGGAAACCTTGATTTTCAAGGAGCTGTACTTGCGTGCATTGGGGGCGCTGTTTTTTGTTTTGTTTTGTTTTTTAATGTAAAGAATGATGTTCTGATGCTGTGCGTAATCTAAGTGGGCAAAGGGAGTGCTGGGGCAGGAAGAGAGGCCACCGCAGTGGTCCAGACCGAGAGGTGATGAGGGAGCCTAGGTGGAGGCCCCGTGGGGGTGCGGGTGGGGGGGATGGAAGGAGGGTGCATCAGTCAACACGGGGAGTGAGGGCCAAGAGGCTGCAGAGGCGACTCCTCGGCTCTGAGCACGGGAACATGGGAGCTGTGATCTCATTTACCCAAAGGGGAAACACAGACGTGAGCACCGGTTTGGGGGCCGGGATGGGTGGGGATAAAGAAGCGGGGCGTCTGTCTCCTAGCGAGGAGCGCTCCCGGTGCTCCGAGCTCCGCAGAGGGCCGACCAGCAGGCTTGAGCACAGATCGGGCTGGTTGAGAAATCTCTCCCTAAAGGACAAGGCTGTTCCATTTCACAGCACATCTTCCTCACTGCCAAGTGTTCCCTGGTGACAGCCTCTGCCATCGCTATTTTTAGCATGTGGCCTTTCGGAGCCTGAAGAGCGGCATCCACTTCCTGGAGCTCCTTCTCCAGCTGACAGCCGGTGACCCGCGCAGGGGGCAGCTTCAGCGGGGCCTGACAAGCCAGAGCCTGTCGCAGCGCCAATCTGCCGGGGGAGAGGAAGTCAGACCCCAAGTTTGAGAGAAAGCCTCCATCTCATCCCCTTCTGTTCTGCTGCGGAGGCCTACAACCTCAGTGCCAATCAGAAGCTGGAGAGTAAAAAAAGCCTCTTCAGGAATCCCAAGTGGAAGGAAGCTTCTCATGCCATGTTCTTATGTGACAGCTATATCGAGCCTGAAGGTAACACCTGGCCAGGCAATGGCAGAAAAGCACCAGGACGTAACGTATTGCTTTTGTAGATCCTAGAACAGGCCTGAGAGAAAACCTATTGGGATTCGTAACATGTTCTTTTTTTTTTTTTTAAAGATTTTATTTATTTATTTGACAGAGATAGAGACAACCAGCGAGAAAGGGAACACGAGCAGGGGGAGTGGGAGAGGAAGAAGCAGGCTCCCAGCGGAGGAGCCTCATGTGGGGCTCGACCCCATAACGCCGGGATCACGCCCTGAGCCGAAGGCAGACGCTCAACCGCTGTGCCACCCAGGCGCCCCCCGTAACATGTTCTGATGCCTCAAATGGAGCCAGATTTGGGGCAAAGCAAGAAAGCACTGAGGGAGACTTGAAAAGGGTAAAGCATTTCTCAGATGGGGGTCTGCAGTCCCTGGCCGAGGCTGGGGGTATAAGAATACACCTGACTGTCCTCCAGACTTGTAAGAGTTCTCTGCAAGAATTTCAAAATTGTGTGTTTCATGGTTACGGTAAGCTAAACAGATTGGGACGCGCACATTCGGTGCTGACTGACTGGCCCCCTAATGGAGGAATAATATCTTGCCACCTCGGGACCCATAGCCACAAATGTGGTTATGATCATTTTGATGCCAACTGGCATTTTTGTTTTTTAATTTTTTAAAAGATTTTATTTATTTATTTGACAGAGGAGAACAAGAGAGACAGCATGAGCTCGGGGGGTGGGGAAGGCAGAGGGAGAAACAGACTCCCCGCTGAGCAGGGAGCCCAATGTGGGGCTCGATCCCAGGACCCTGGGATCAAGACCTGAGCGGAAGGCAGACGCTTAACCGACTGAACCACCCAAGCACCCCTCCCCCACAAGTGGCATTTTTAAAGGTGGTTGCAGACTAATGGAAAAGACAAGGATGGATTTAGTCCAGAACAAAGCATTTGTGTCACGTGAGGACCATGTGACATCTTCCTGCCCTGTCTGAAGGAAGGTAGGTAGCAGCCGCTCAAAGCAGGAATGCCAGCAAAGCTGCGGGGGCCCAGGTGGGGCCACCTTCTTGGTGTGAGGATTAGAGTTCAGCAAAACAGCGTCATCTGTCGCTCTGAACTCATGTGGTCCCTGGACTTTGGGGGTTTTGAAGAAAAAGAGCCATTCTTCGGGGGACTGTAATCACCGTGCCCATCACTGTCATCACCAGCACCATCATGGAAGCATTTACCTGGCGTGTGCCCTCGGAGCGGCGGCAGGGCTAGTGTAGGAGGTGGTGGCCGTTCCTTCTCCGTGAGGACTGCGTGGGTGTGGAGGATGTGTGGGCATCAGAAGACGATGGTCTGCTGCTTATGAGGTGAGGGCCCCACATAAGTCTACCCTGGGTGCTGTGGAGGGACATAAGTCTACTCTGGAAGGACAACCGCAGGATTTTCTTCCTGGAGCCTCGAGTGGGCTGGGCTGGCGGGGATAGAGGAGGATTTGGGGCGAAGACTATGTATGGTGGCTAGTACCAACTGGGCAAGGCAAGAGATCCTCCCCAGGAGGTTCCATGTTGTGAAAACTGCCCTGAGCTAACACCAAATCACCGCGTATGTGGACATGTGGGTGCCGGATGGGAACAGAAGCACCAGGGGACCTCAGAAGGAGTCAGAGCCCCAGGAATAACCCCCACCTTCTCCCTTAGCAAATCCAACTCTTCTTTCAGGGGCCTCTTGGAACTTCAAAGCTTTGGGTACATTTGATTGACATACCCCGTTTCCTGGCTGTGAGTCTGCAAAGCTGGTCCCAAGATGCCTGGAACGTCTGGTAGCTCACCTTCCCTTGGGCCTCAGTCTCCCCTCAGTATTAACCACCTGTGTCCTGTTTCCATGCAACGTGACTTGTGTACAAACCTCGCCAACTACACAGGGAAATCCTTTAGCCATGTGATTAATGCAATTAAAGGTATGTACTTCTGAAGACTGAAGGACTCGTGGACGGAGGTGGTGCCGTGCACCATGCTGCTTGCTGTTGAGTCTTCATTTTCCCGGTATTATCTTGGTATTTTTACCTTGTTTTTCCTTCCTGAATCAGGATGGATTGCATTTGGCCACATTAACAGAAGCCTGACTGCAGGGGCTCAACCAAATAGGCAATTTTTTGTTTTTGAGATACTGTTTGTAAATGTAAATCCACACATTTTAAGTTTACAGTTCAATGGGTTTTGGAAAAGGTACCGTAGCTCCTAAAACCACCCCATCAATTACAAGACATTTTCATCACCCTAGAAAATGAGCTCATATTCCTTTCTGGTGAGTCCTGACCCTGTCCCCCAGGCAACCACTGTTCTGATTTCTCTCTCACCATAGCTTCATTTTGCTGTTTCTAGAACTTCATTTAAATAAAACAACACAGTGTGTATTCTTTTGTGTCTGACTTCTTTTGTTCAACATAATAGTCATGGGATTCATCCGCATTGTTGAAATTTCAGTAGTCCTTTCCTTTTTATTGGTGAATAGTATTCTATTGAATAAATATACCACAATTTGTGTATCCAATCATTGGTTGATAAATATTCAGATTGTCTTCAGTTTTTGCCTGTTGTGAATAAAGCAGTTAAAAACATGACTGTATAAGCCTTTTGTTTGTAAGTTTTCATGTTCCTGGGGTAATTAACCAGAAGTAAAATAGTTGGGTAATAAATAGGTGCATGTTTAATATTTTAAGAAACCACCCATCAGCTTTTCAAAATGCCTATGCTAATTTACACTTCCAAAATGGTGACGTGTGAGAGTTCAGTTGTTCCACATGCTCAGTGACAGTTGGTGTTGCCAGTTTTAAATATTTTAGCCATTCTGGTGGGTGTGAAATGTCACGTGGTTGTGATTACATTCCTCTGATAACTGATGACATTGAACATCTTTACAGGTGCTTATCGGCCATTTCTACAGCTTCCTCTGTGACATGCTCCTTGAACTATTTAGTTCATTCTTTAAAAACATTGGGTTGTATTTTTCTTTGTTTTCTTTTTTAATGTATAGCAGTATATATATTCTGGATATGAGCTCTTTGTCAGATAAATGTATGGTGAATATTTCCTCTCAGTTTGTGGTTTGCCTGTTCATATTCTTAATGTCTTTGATGAGTGGAAACTTTAAATTTTGATGAAGTTCAGTAGATCAGGTTTTAATTTTATGGCCGGCATGGATCTATTTCTGGGCTCTCTGTTTTGCTCTATTGATCTACTTGTCTGCTCTTCCTTATGACAATTTCCACCTTCATGATTCAGATAGGGTTATTATTTTGTTTCCAGAGGTAGGTGGGCAGGGGCTGGGCAAGCTGCTCCAGGGAGTTGTCTGCTCAGAGCCAGGTTTCTTGTAGCTCTCCGCTCCACCATTTGCAGCAAGCAGTTTTTGTTTTCCAGATAGCAAGATGGCCGCCTCCTTATTGGCATCACATTCTAGCTTCTGGGAAGAAGAAGAGGATAAACAGGTTAACAGCCCTGCTGAGTCTGCCTTTTTTATCAGAAGGAAGAAAAAATCCCCAAACCCAAAGAGTGAAACCATCATAAAAAGCTTCCTGAGGCCCCAACTAGAATTTTGTTTATAGCTCAGAGCTGGTCACGTGGCCACCCCCCTAGTGGCTGTGGAGACTGAGGAGAGGAATATTTGCGTGCTATGCATTGACTGCATTAGTGAATTGGCCACTGAGGCAAAAGGGGACGGATGGCACCTATCAGTCTGGGCAAGTCGGAACCCACCCTTGGAGCTGGAGGTGGGTCAATCTCACAAACTGTGAGGACGCTACAGAACGTCTTGGGATGACAGTGAAGAGTGAGGACAAAGAGAAACATCCAGCATACACACACACACACACACACACATATATTTTTAAATTGAGTTTTCCTTCTTCAGTTAATTCTATATCAGTGCTTCTCAAGCTGGTAAGGGGTACACAAGAGGGCATAAGATTCACGAACGGAGTTTTTCAAAAGACACAAACTTCCTTCCACAGGGCTACCCCTATTTGCACTATAAGCAGCAATGTCTCCTCAGGTCATTAATTAAATTTGCAAATTTTGAATCTTTGAAAGACAACTGCCTGCTTAGTATCTTAAATGGATCAATGTCGTAGAAACCCAAAGCCAGACAAAGCGTTATGGCAGATGTTTGGTTCCCAGAAGTGTCCATGATCACAGCCACTTCTGTGCAGAGCCTACTCTTCGTTCGTTCACTTAGTGACAGAGTAAAAAGGCCCTTGCAGGTTGACTGTATTACCATGTTCCAAGCAGGCACTGCTCAAGGTCCCAGTTTGGCTAGTGTACCATTTCTTGCTCCTCTAAGTCCATTTATACAGCCTGCTGTTGAGTCATTTGTCTCCCCTTTGATATTACCCCATCCTTGTTCCTGGAAGAAATTGAGTTGAGTAACAGGAACCAGGCAAGAGCCTAGCAGGCCTCAACCCAAATAGCTTTCCTTTTGGTGGTGTGACTTGAGACACAAGCATCTTGTATCACAGTGATAGTTAGCGATCTTTAAGAATCAATTTGAGCTGGTACAATCCATATTTCCTGCTGTATCTGTTCCCTAGAACTGCTGTAACAAAACACCATAAGGACGCCTGAGTGGCTCAGTTGGTTAAGCATCCTGGGATCAAGTCCACATCCGGCTCCTTGCTCATCGGGGAGCCTGCTTCTCCCTCTGCCTGCTGCTCCCCCTGCTTGTGCTCGCTCTCTCTTTCTCTGACAAATAAATAAATAAAATCTTAAACAAAACAAAACAAAGCACCATAAACTGGGAGGCCTTACACATCAGAAATGTATTCTTTTGCGATTCTGGAGGCTAGACGTCTAAAATCAAGGTGTCGGCAGGGCTGTGCTCTGTCTGAAGGCTCCAGAAGAGAATCTGTTCATGCTTTTCTTTTAGCTTCTGGTGTTGCCAGCAATCCTTGGCTTGTAGATCTATCACTCCAATTTCCTTCTTATACACGATAACGGCCTACCCTACTCCTGTATGAGTTCATTTCAACTTCAACAGTTACATCTGCAATGACCCTATTTGTAAATAAGATCACATTCTGAGGTTCCAGGCATGAGGACTTGAGCATATCTTTTTGGAGGACGCAATTCAACCGGTAACAGCTACTAAGACATACCGTGGAGCTTGTAAGGTGAGCCAGACCAAGGTACCAGGATTATTATTCTGCAAGGTCCAGGAAGGAAGCTGTGCTAACAGGAAGAACAGCTTTTCCTCGAGTCGGCCAGGCTGGGTTGCTGCTCTAGCTGACACCAGGGGTGGTCTGCGACAGCTCTCAGTGCCGGGAAGTTGGAACGGGAATGACACCCCCACCACCTCGTTCGCTCTTGCATTAGAGCCCGGCTGCAGCTGGAGAGGAAGAAACTGGCCTGCAAAGACACAGAGCTGTAGGTAGGGAGTATTCTGAGGATTTTGGGGTCCTGGTCCTGGAGGTTCCTAAGGCTGACTCCCCTCCCAGCCATATACCCATAGCCATGTGGATATATGAGCCCACAAATCTTCCTTTCTGCCTTTCATTTTCTCCAATCCTAAACTGGCTAAAGTTGAGCAGAGGAGAGGCTCTGTGTGCATGTGAGCAAAGCCCAAGGAGCTGGATTTCCTAAGACCCAAGACGGGACACCTCCTGGGAACGATGGGTGGGGGGTTGAGGGT
This sequence comes from Ailuropoda melanoleuca, assembly GCF_002007445.2. Lineage (NCBI taxonomy): Eukaryota > Metazoa > Chordata > Mammalia > Carnivora > Ursidae > Ailuropoda > Ailuropoda melanoleuca. The sequence goes on from NC_048224.1 coordinate 71,129,837, forward strand.
AGAGGGGCTAGAAGTGGTGGAGGGGAGGATGAACTTCCTAAAAAGGGAAGGGGCGTGGACACCAGGCTGCAGGGGTGCAGTAGGAGGCAGATTAAGTGGAGTGACACAGAGGTTAGGAAAAAGGAAGTGTCCACGCAGAATACTTGTCCTTCTGCAGACCTGAATTGACGAGCCTTCCTCCCTGCATGGTACAAGGAAATGAGTAAGTGAGATAATGTTGCAACTTGTGGTCCTCTCCTTGCACTGTGAGAAAACTGTGCCTACCCCCATCCTGTCCTGGAGTGTGTTTGGTCTGGGGAAGGCTAGTAAGGCATGAGACCCCCAGAAAAGGAGCAGAAATCACTTCCTGTCACATGGGACTCTGGAAGTGAAGGTGTCACAGCTCTGGCAGAGATGGGGCCTAAGGGGCACCCGCTCTAGCTAGGGGGTAACTCTGCAGTTCCTGATTTCCCCACCCCCACCCTACCCCTCTCTCCCCTCCCATCCCAGACCCCTGTGTGTAGGGGGAGTCCTGTCATACCTGGATCACCCTGCAAGAACTACGTAGAGTCAGTTTCACTGCAAACAGGGCACTGTACAACTCTGGGAAGTCAACAGAAGCAAAAAGGCTAGCATTGAAAAAAAATTTTTTTTTGTTTGAAAAGGCTAGCATTTAACAGCAGCTCCCATGGCGTGCACAGGAAAATCTGACAACCTCTGAATTTGGGAAATCTTTTGGCACCTTGGGGAGCCTTGAGAACGTATAAACTGTCGATTGTCTCTGAGGTGTTAAGTGTGTGTGTGTGTGTGTGTGTGTGTGTGTGTGTGTGTGTGTGTGTGTGTGTTGGAGGCACCTTCTACAGGCCCCTGGGGCCCCATGCAGTGGTTTTAAGAGCTGGCATTCCCAGAAGCGTGAAGGGCAGCCGGAGGAGTGGTCCTGGGCTCTATGTCCAACTTCACCTGCTTCCGAACCAAGTTTCTTCTCAAGTCTAGTTCCATAAATCTGAATCATGGGGTCACTCTCCTAGTCAACAGCTAAGGGATTCTTACCTGCCTTGCATTAAATAATTGTGTGTCCCTGAGAGGTGCCTTGTGGAGGGAACTCCCAGCCCCGGCTCTTTATAAATGGATGCTGAATAAGCATTCCAGTAAATGATGGATGAACTAACCTTAGAAGAAAAGACCTGAGCTGAGTGTTCAGAGATTCATCAGGAGCTTAGAATATCTCTCTCTTCCTCTGGAGGGAGATGCCAGGGGATCCCTTTTACTCTCTCCTGAGAAGGACACCTTGGCAGGGAAGAGCTCTCCTTCCCTCCTCACAGAGAGGCCTTTGCAGGTGCAGGGGTGATGGGGATGGGGCAAGGAGACAGAGACATCCACACCTGCAGAAACCAGGGCGTGAGCGCTCCTTTTCCGAAGGCTGCCCCGCTCTCCCTGCCTCCCCTGGCTCCTGCCCCTGGCCGGCAGGGAGCTTGGCTGGAGGACCCCTGCCAGGCTGCCAGGTGCTCAGGAGACCAAGGAGCGCTCTGGGGAGCCGGCACATGGTCTGCGGGATGCTGATGGGCTCTCGAAGCCCCTCCAGCGGGGAGGGTCCTCAACGTGGGAAACATTGGCAGGTGGTGCTGTTGGGGACTTTTCGTGGCCTCTTAGAAGACTGCTTGCCAACGGGCCCTGGGCATTTGGCAGAATGTCTCCACTTAGCTTACGGTCTCTGGTTCCTGTTAGGAAACTCAGGGCTTGCCAAAGTGTTCATTCTCCTAAGTGAACAGCGCGGCGCTTGGCATCTCTCTTGTTACTCACTGCGGTATTGTGCCGTGCTCCCCCTTTCGAGCGGGCATCCAGCTTGTGAGAGACCATCCCTTTGCTGGGCAGGGGGCAGCTCTGAGGTTAGATCATTTCTCAGCTGGTCACAGCATATCACAAGGTGTAGGAGGGCTGTCCCCTTCCTTGGGTTTGCCGCCTCGCTCCTTCTCCTGGGCCTCCACGGGACAGCTAGATCTCACTGGCTTTGGAGACTGACAAGTCTGGCTTTGCGTTCGATGGTCTACCTTGCTGTGTGACCACGGACAAGTGACTGGGGCTCTCTGAGCTTCACTTTCCTCATCTGTAAAAAGGGCGATCATAACAGGGTTTTGTCCGTATTCAATGAGACCTTGGGTACAAAGTGCTTCGTACAGTGCCTGGTATATTTACCGGACTTGATATATGTTACCTTTTGTTATTTGGAAGATTCTATGATTCTGTGAGGAGAGCTGTGCCACACTGCACCGGCCAAGGAGAAGGGGGTGAGCGCCTTCCTTCTCAGGCCGTGGGTACGGAGAACATGCCCCTGCCCCTCCTGGCTTGCTGCTGAGCCAGATGCTTCTCTGTCAGTCCCGTGCAGGGGAAAAGGCCACATTAACCTCCAGGGCCTGTTAGGCATCATCATTACTGTTATTATGATTCTCTACAGTCAAACCCACCTCGGCCAGGACTTCACTTTTACCACGTGCTCACTGTGTCACCCCTCAGTCTCAGTGTTCCCATCTGGAAAATGGGACAATAAAACCTCTTCAGAGGGTTGTTATAAGGATTCAGTAAAGTAACAGGCGCAAGATTGCTTGCATTTAGCTGCATTTGGTAAATGTTCCCATATCCTCGCTCACATTTCCCCTCGTTCTCTTGCGGTGGGTATAGACCCAGACCATTAAGCGAGTTACAATCCTATAGAAAATGACCAGGCTCCTTAGGGCATTTCAGAGTCCAGTGCTGCTTGGTGAACATTCTCTGTGAAATCTATGTGGGTTGCTCAGGGTGGTCTTTGCTATGTCATACGTCATGGCGTGTCCTCCATAAGTGGGGTTCATGGACCAACTCCAGGTGAGTGAGGAGGGACCGTGGGAGCTATTCTGCGGATCAGCTTGTGGCCATGCCTGAGATCTGAAAACAGCCTGAGAAAGCTCTGCTTCAGATGCCTTGTTTCCTTCCTTTCCAAGGATCCTCTTCAAATGTGTGCTTGCATTTGGAAAACGTGATTGGCATTTGTTTTGAATGTTATAGTATTACACGCTATCGGAGGCTATGGATTACTTAAACCTTAAGCCCTCTGGCCAACTAGAAAAAAGCCTTTTAAGTGGTTTTCAGCAACCTGCATATACAATGTAAATTGTAATATCTCTGTGGGTATGTGAGAACATCTGTTTTTCTTCTAATGCAGTAAACATATAAGGGTCTCTCGGGACATATTTTAAATAGACTTAATACAACATTCAGGAACGATAAGCAAAATATAATCACAGTCTTAAGGGAATGTGAACATTTCATATTAATAACATTGGAAACTTATGTTTAATGCAGTGTTAAAAGCTGACAATTAAGCATGTAAGAGTCAGGAAATTCAATTAAAATTATCACAGTAATATGAATTTAGCCACATCCTGTATTGGTTTTGAAATCCATTTAACACCACGAACAATAATGTTTTCATCTGGTTTATTCAAAAGGAAAACAGGAACAAAAACACTCCATTGCTATATATATTCTGTTACTGTGGTCAGGCTAATTTTGCTGGGGGAAGAAGTTTAACTTCTGAATCTTTAAATGCCCAGTCATTTAATCTGAGTATTCTATTTCCTTGCTTGTTGCATAATTTCTGTCAATAAAATCAGATAGAACAACCACCAAAGAGCTCTCCTCTCCTCTCCCTGCTCCTTGCTAGGGGGCTGGGCTGTCTGCAGCCTGAGGGTATCCTCCTGGAAGCCTGGCCACCTTCTTCATTTCTCCTGCCACTTTTCTGTGGGCTCTGTGATTATTGGCATGGTGATTCCGTGTGGATGCTGCACCCCTAATCTAGAGCTGGGAACCCCCTAGGACCATGCACTTGGGGAGAAATGGAGCTCATAACTCCATTCTCCGTCAGTGCACAGGGTTCACGAACCCTTCGTTGAATCTATTCCTTGGGCCTCCCTTCTACTAGCTGCTCACACCTTCCTCTAGTCCTTTCCTATCTGAGACCATGGAAGATGGGCATTCATTTTTAATACACACACATCTGCAGCAAATCTAATTTTGCCACATCCCAGGAGTTTCACCAAGCGATTGTTTGGGAGCTGAGGTGCTTAGCAAACCTTCACTCAACAGTAGCCAAAGCCAACCAGGCACAGGGAACTTGGGCTATGGACCCACGCCCCCCCCCCCCCCGGTAAAGTGCTGTAAGAGTAAAGATAGGGAGAGTCTCAAGAGGAACTTCTCAGGGAATTACACTAACACTCATCTGGAAGGTTGTCAAAAAATCTGAGAATCATTCTTTTTTAGTTGTTTTGTATTTTTTGAGAGAGAGCGAGAGAGAGCACGAGTGGGTGGAGGGAAGGGGGGAGGGAGAGAGAGAGAATCTCATGGAGGGGAGGGGGGCTCAATCCCAGGACCCCGAGAACATGATCCGAGCTGAAAATAAGAGTCAGACGCTTAACCGACTGAGCCGCCCAGGTGTCCTGAATCATTCTTGACTCCTCTTCCTTATCCCCATCCCTCACGAAACCTATTGGTATTCAATAAACAGCCCTCAGATCCACCAACTTCTGGAACTGTCTCCCAACTGCTCTCCCTGTCTCCATGCTGGTCCCTCCAATATGTTCTCCACCCTAGTCAGGTGATCTCAAATGCAAGTCTTGTTTTGAGACAAGTCCTCTTAAAGTCCTAGAGTGGCTTCTCTTTGTTCCTGGGATCATTTCAAAATTCTTGACCTCACTGGCAAGGCCCTTTGTGATGTGTTCCCCAGCCCCTCCCATACCATCTCCTCAGTCTATCTTCCAATAAACGCAGATTGTTTCAGTTCTACAACTGCCTTGTGATCCTTCCCTTGCTCAGGATCTTTGAACACATCATTTGTACTTTCCTCAAGTCTCTGCAAAGCTAATCTCTACTCAACCTTCAGGTTTTATCTTAGATACCGCCTCCTCTGGGGAGATGTTCCCAATACCCTCTGTAAAGTGAGCTGAAATGGTTTCTTACCCCATATCCATTCCCCATTCATCCAAATCTCTACTCAGGGCAAGTAATACGCCCAGCTGAAAGACTATGGGCATGCCTTATATAGTTGCACTTTGCAGACATTGCATTTTTTACAAGTTGAAGCTTTGTGCAACCCTGCATGGAGCAAGTCTATCAGTGCCATTTTCCCCTTTTTTTCCCCAAGAGATTTTATTTATTTATTTGAGAGAGAAACAGAGAGACAGACAGAGACAGAGATGGAGAAAGTGAGTAGGGGGAGGGGCCGAGGGAGAGGGATAAGGAGACTCCCCGCTGAGCCAGGGCCAGACAACTGAGGGCTTGATCCCAGGATCCCGAGATCATGACCTGAGCCAAAGGCACACGCTTAATCCACTGAGCCACCCAGGTGTCCCTGGGGTTCCAGAAACCACGGCAATATAAGATGGTGAAATTAATCAATAAATGTTGTGTGTGTTCTGACTGTACCCCCGCCAGCCATTCCCTCATCTCTCTCCCTCTGCTCAGGCCTCCCTTTTGCCCAAGAAACAACAATATTGAAATTAGGCCAATGAATAACCCTTCAGTGGCCTCTCGATGTTCAAGTGAAAGAGAGAGTTGCACATTCTCACTTTAAACAAAAAATTAGAAATGATTAAGCTTAGCGGGGAAAGCATGTTGAAGGCTTAGGCCCAAAGTGAGGCCTCTTGCACCAAATATTAGCCAAGTTGTGAATGGAAGAAAAAGTTATTGAAGGAAATTGAAAGTGCTGCTCCAATAAACACACAAATTAGAAAGTGAAACAGCCTTACTGCTGATGTGGAGAAAGCTCGAGTGGTCTGGAGAGGAGATCAAACCAGCCCCAACATTCCCTTAAGCCGCCCAGAGCAAGACCCCAACTCTCTGTCATCCTGTGAGGGCTGCGAGAGGTGAGGAAGCGGCAGAAGGAAAGTCTGAGGCTGGCAGAGGTCGGTCCACGAGGTGTAAGGAGAGAAGTCAGCTCCGTAACATGAGGCTCAGGGTGAGGCAGCAAGTGCTGGTGGAGAAGCTGCAGCAAGTTCCCCAGAAGGTCCAGCTACCAGAGTAACGGCGGGCTACACGCAACAACAGGTTTTCAGTGTAGACAAGACAGCCTTCTACTGGAAGAAGATGCCACAGAGGACTTTCAGAGCAAAGAGGAGAAGTCAGTGCCTGGCATCAAAGCTTCAAAGGACAAGCTGACTCTCTTGTTAGGAGCTTATGCAGCTGGTGACTTAAAATTGAAGACAAAGGTCACTGACCATTCCAGAAATCCTAGGGCCGTTAAGAATTATGCTCAATCTACTCTGTCTGTGCTCTGTAAATGGAACCACAAAGTCTAGAAAACAGCACATCTGTTTACAGATGTTTACACATGGTTTACTGAATATTTGAAGCCTACTGTTAAGATCTTCTGGTCAGAAAAAAATTCCAAAAATTCTGTTCAGTGACAATACACCTGGTCACCCAAGAGCTCTGATGGAGATTACAAAGAGATTAAATTTTTTTGAGAATAATGCTGTTTTCCTGTGAGCTAACACAACATCGGTTCTGCAGCTCATGGATCAAGTAGTAATTCTGACTTACAAATCTCAAGACGTACATTTTGTGAGCCTATACCTGCCAGAGGGAATGATTCCTCTGATGGATCTGGGCAAAGTCAATTGAACACCTGGAAAGGATTCGCCATTCTAGATGCCATTAAGAACATTCGTGATTCATGGGAAGCGGTCAAAATATCCACATTCACAGGAGTTTGGAAGAAGTCGGTTCCCACCCTCCCAGAGGACTTGGAGAGGTCAGGGCGTCAGTGGAGGCGGTCACTGCAGGGGTGGTGGAAACAGCAAGAGAACTGGGGTTAGAAGTGGGGCGAGACGATGGGACCGCAGTGCTGCAATCTCATGATCAGATTGAATGGATGAGAAGTTGCTTCTCATGGATGAGCAAAGAAAGTGGTTGCTTGAGATAGAAACTTCTCCTGGTGAAGATGCCGTGACGACTGTTGCAATGACCACAAAGTTATTTAGAATCTTACATCAATTTAGCTGATAAAGCAGCAGCAGGGTTCAAGAGGATTGACTCCAGTTTTGAAAGAAGTTCTCCTTTTGGTGAAATGCTATCAAACAGCAACACACACTTCAGAGAAATAATTCCTGAAAGGAAGAGTCAATCAATGAGGCAAACTTCGGTGTTGTTTTATTTTACAAAATTGCCACAGCCACTCCAATGTTCAATAGCCACCACCCAGAACAGTCAGCAGCCATCAACAATGACGCAACACTCTCCATAGCCAAAAGATTATGATTCATTGAAAGCTCAGATGATGGTTACCATTTTTTTAGCAATAAAGTATTTTTAAATTAAGGTATATACACTGTGTTTTCAGAGACATAATGCTATTTAATAGACTACGGTAGAGTGGAAACATAACTTTTACATGCACTAGGGAACCAAAAAATTCATTTGAGTCAGTTTATTGTAGTGATCTGGAATCAAACCCACAATATCACCCAAAGATGAAGAGAGATTTATATCTTCTTTTGGGGGAAAGGGTTAGTGCATTTTCTAGTCTATGAGAGAAAGTTTCATTATGTTGTATGGAAGCATGATTTTACCATTGTCTTTCTTGGAAGTTAACTTCAGTTTGGGTGAAGGTGTGAATGTGGATGCTAAGTTGACAAGGGGTAGTCTGTGGTAGATAGGTTTGTATTGTGTCAGTTTACCTAAGCTGGAGCCACGTTTTCTTCACTTAATTTCCCTGCATAGTTCTGGGTTAGCGCAGACTACAGGAGACATTTTGCATGAGGTCAGAAGGTGGAAGTGAAGCAGCAGCCATCTTTGACGCTTAGCAGGTGTGGCAGGCCACATGGCTTTCTTGCACACACATTCTTGCTTATCTGTTGGCTCAACTGGTTGACTTAGGGCAGTTGGCTGGAGTCCTCAGCTTAGCTTCTGCTGTGAACTCCTTCAGCTTCTCTGGACTGTGACGAGGAGACCAGACTCCCCTGCAAAAAGCCCTGGTCCTTGGGGTGCCTGGGTGGCTCAGTCGTTAAGCATCTGCCTTCGGCTCAGGACGTGATCCAGGTGTTATGGGATCGAGCCCCACATCAGGCTCTTCCACTGGGAGCCTGCCTCTTCCTCTCCCACTCCCCCTGCTTGTGTTCCCTCTCTCTCTGGCTGTCTCTCCCTCTGTCAAATAAATAAATAAAATCTTAAAAAAAAAAAAAAAGCCCTGGTCCTTGATGTTTGGGCTTAAAGTCAGTGTGTGACAGACATGGGTTCGAGCCTGTCTTCATGGTTTCCTCACAGATTTTAGTGTCCATTCAGTTCTTGCTTCCCTCGCTGCGTGTCTCTCTTTACCTGATGCTCTTTGCTTGACCCTCTTTACCTGGCCCGCTTTGCCTGATGGCTCACCCTTTTGGAGTTTAGCTTCAGCACCAGCCCCAGAGAACAGCAGCCGTACTGTTGAGGGTTGATGTGTCCTCCAAAAGACCTGTTGACATCCTAACCTCCCGTACCTCAGAATGTGACCTTATTTAGAAATAGGGTCACTGCAAATATAATTAATTAAGAAAGGTCATACCAGGGGCGCCTGGGTGGCACAGCGGTTAAGCGTCTGCCTTCGGCTCAGGGCGTGATCCCGGCGTTCCGGGATCGAGCCCCACGTCAGGCTCCTCTGCNAGTAGGGTGGGCTCCTGATTCAATATGACTGTTGTCCTTCTAAGAAGATGGCCATGTGAATGAAGACAGAGACATAAGCTGTGAGCGCCATGCGGTGACAGGTGCAGAGACCATACTGCTGCAGCTGTGGGCTAAGGGACGCCAAGGACTTTGATGACCACCAAAAGCTGGGATGAGCAAGGCGGGATCTTCCCCTAATAGGTTACAGAAGCAGCATGGTCCTGCCGACACTTTGATTTTGGACTTTTTCTACTCTCCAGAACTGTGTCACAATAAGCTTTTATTGTTTTAAGTTTCTTTTACAGCAACCCTAGAAAACAAATACGTTCCCATAGACGATTTCGCCAGCTCCCACAGTTGTGTGAGCTCAGATCCCTGTAACACATTCATATATGTATATGGATTATATATAAAATCTCCTAGCAGTTCTGCTTCTCTGGTAAAACCCTGACTGCTACGAGACATGTGTTTTCGTTTCTTTTGGAACAATATCTAAAAGTGGAATTGCTAGGTCCTAGAGCAAATGCGCATTTAACTTTGTAAGAAACTACCAAACTTTTTTCAAAGTGTTTTTATTTCTATTTTGCCATTTTTACATTTACTGCTTTACAGTCTGACCAGCCACGGACTGACTGGAGTCCCATTTGCTCCACAGCCTTGCTAACCATCTCTGGAGGTTTATGATGGGATCTTTGACTTTGCATGTCCCTGATGACTAATGATGCTGAGCATCTTTTCATGCGCTTATTGGCCATTTGTAGACCTTTTTCTGTGAAATGTCTGTTCATGTCATTTATCTATTTTTAAAATGGGGATTTTTCATCTTGTTATCATTGACTGGGAGTAAGTTCTTTATATATTCTGGGTAAAAGTCCTTCATCAAATGGGTATATTACAAATATCTTCTCCCTGTCTGTGGCTTGCCCTTTTATTTTCTTAATGGTGTCTTTTGAAGCACAGATGTTTTAAATTTTAATTAAGTCTAATTTACTGATTTTTTTTCTTTACACAGCTCACACTTTTTGTGTCTTAAAAAAAACAAATTTACCACACAGGGAATCTAGTCAATGACATTGTAATAGCATTGTCTGGTGACAGATGGCAGCTACACTTGTGGGGAGCACCGCATAACATATAGAGACGTTGAATCACCGTGTTGTACACCTGAAACTAATGTAACTATACTCAAATAAAAAAATTTTTAAAAAACCACTTTGCCCTCCATATGGTCACAAAGACTTTCTTTTATTTTTTTCTTCTAGAAGCTTTATAGTTTTTTTTTTTATGTTTAGGTTGAAGACCCATTTCTAGTTATGTTTGTGATTTGGGGGGAGGGTCAAGGTTCATTTCCTCCTCATATAAATACCCAGTTGTTCTAGTACCTTTTGTTTGAAACACTTTCCTTTCCTCATTGAATTACTCTGTCAAAAAGCTGAGCATATATGAGCCTCACAATTTTTAAATATATTAGAATGGAAGGCCCACAACTGACCTCCTTTCCTTAGAGAGGCTATAGACAGATTAAACTGAGAGTTGGGGAAAGGAACCCACACGTAAGCTTTGTTTTTGTATAGACACATGGCGTGATGTTTGCTGCACTTTTGGGTTACTTGCGTAATTTCTCCACAAACTCGTAACAATGCACTGTGTTTTGTGTGTTTGGGACACGGACAGATGTTTTCTGGATGCCACCCTGGGTTCTTGCAGTCTGTGCGAGTGTCTGTGGACTTCTGTTTCTCTTTGTGTCCTTGCACTGATATTAGCAGCTTGCAGCTGAAGAGTCTAGGGGATGGCGGTCGTATTTGTAAATGTCATTTTTGTTTTGTAAAGCGCCTAGCTCTGGACCCTGAGCACGTGTGGAATTTAATCGATATCATTGAGATTACAGCAAATTCGCTATCCCTCAGTTTCCTCATCTATGTAATGGCCTGAAGGCTCATCTCTGTTTCATTGAGTTCGGTTCAGGACCAAACGGACTATGCGTGTAAAGAAAGACCATCAGACCATGGCTGGGGAAGGAGACCTGACATTTTCACCAGGCTGATTTGGTTCTCTTGGAGACTGTGGGTGTGTGATATCTAGAACAGACTATGGCCTGGTCTTTGTTCATATCGTTCATCTTTCAGATCGACGTTGGTCTGAATAGTTTTTAGGTCAGCCGAAATTAAAGGAACTGCTTTGTACCCGTGGGCAGTTTGTGCCTGTGGCCCCGGGCTCTATCGCTCTGTCCCCACTAGTGCTGACGCCCCAGCCCAGGAGAATCCTGAGCTTGCTTCCTCACTCCCCGCATTTATGTACAGTACAGGGAAGGCCTCGTGCTAACGAGCACGGAGGGCAAGCCTGCGTGGAAAGCGAAGGGAAGAGATGTCACGAAATGGCAACATGCACCCAAGGTGAGATGAAGGATATGTGAATGTTGTGGCTTGACAGCCAGACGAGGGGGCCCAGCGTTGCCATGGTGACGGAGCCTGTTGACGCTAAGTGTATGAGCAGCTCCCATGTTTTTTATAGCAGCTGGTCAGTGCCACCGCCTTCTCTGGATAGCTGCCCGCCTGAGTGGCTGCTTGGCCCCAGCTGTCCTGATCTCCGTTGACAAATGGTTGTCCTTCACAGTCAAACTACTAGCAGTACTCTAATTAATGAATGTGCTAATTATCCTTCCCGACTCCCAGCACATTTGTCTAACTAACCTGCAACACGCTTGTAAGTGCAGCACAGGCATGATAGGGAAGGGGTGGGAGCAGGGGTCCGGGAGCTGAGGGCGGGGCTTACAGCTCTGAGCTGGAGGCCAGTTCTTGTTAAACTACCTTTACTAACAGCGGGGGGTCTGGAGACTGTTACTTCCTGTGACATGGATCTGTTTTTCTTTCCTTTCTTTTTAACAATCTCTCTTTAGGGGCTGGGGGCCGTTGCTCATGGCACTAGCATCAATGCCAGTGGATCTGGGAGTCCCGAGCTCTGACAATGGTTCCAGAAGCACCAGAAGGAGCATTCAGAGTGGTTAAGGACCCCGACTTGGAAGCTAGGATAAGCCTGGGTCTGAATCCTGCTTCTGCTCCTTACTACATGTGTGTCCTTGGACGTGTGGTTTAACCCCTCTGCACCCCCGTTTTAACCTTCGGGCCATGGGAGGAGTAACCTGTCCCCGTGGGGGGGGGGCTGTGTTGAGGAGCAAAGGTACAAGCTGCTCAGGGCCGTGGGTCCTGCACCTGGTCTGGCCCGGCCCGGGCCCTGCCCGGACTGTCTGCAGGGCCGAGGACCATCTTGTTAGGAAGGGGAATGGAGAGCAGGGCCGCTGCGCTCCCCTCCCCCGCTCCCCTGGCGCCCCTCGCCTTTTTGTTCTGTCTCAGCAGCTCTCTATTGAGATGAATGGCATTTCCAGAGGCTTCACCTCTGATAAGTGTTCCTCTGCGGCAGCCAGAATCTTAATGTGTGCACTGTAATTTAATGGCCATCGAGGCTGACTATTAAAACGCTCTTCCCGGGTGAAGTGGACTCGCTCCATCGGCACGTGCTCTCTACCCTGGCGGGGTGACTCCAGGGAGCTCAGAGATGGAAGGCCCCCATGGAGGGGGGCGCAGCTACCGAACCTCCTACCAGGNTTGCTGCGTTCCGGGAACCCAGGCTGGGATGATTTCCCAAAGCATCATTGGATTCTGTCCATGCTGTTTTTATGTGCCTGCAAGTGGTGGCACCCACTTACATGCCATAAACACAAACACCCAAGCAAGAAAGAGATTAGGCTGAGCCTTAAAGTCATCAGGCTGTGTGATAGAGAAACTTCTTTAATAACGGTGTGTTTCAACCTGGAATTATAAGTGGTGGACAGTCACAGCATGATAGCAGATAAACCCGGCATCCCTCCATCCCCCACCCCCCACCCCCCCCAACGCCCAATCTTTCTTTAGGGAACGATCTCCCTCAACCATATGACAATTATGGAAACTACCAGGTTCTTTCATTTTCCTGCCATCTGGTTGTCCTAGGAATGATATGTGACTCGCCAGGGCCGATGAGATCGTTCTGAGAATTTGGATGAGAGAAGTCGGTCCTTTACACTGTGGAGAAAAGTGGTCTGCAGAGAGAATAAAGCTGACAAACCAAGAGGAAGTTGAGAGAGAAAGAGAAAGAGTGAGAGACAGAGAACTCTATTTGAGAGAGAGAGAGAGAGTGAGAGAGTGAGAGAATGCCTGGCCTCCAAGGGCCAACCACAGACATCTCTGCTCTTTTCCACTTTCGGTTGTTCTGTTCCTTAGATTTTTTGAGCCAATCAATTTCCCTTTTCACCCAAGCTAGTTTGAGCTAAGTGTCTATTGTTTGCAACTGGAGTACTTTTAAACGGGACTGGCCTTCACTTCTGATGCATTGTCCTTAGTTCTGAGAAGTGTTGGAAAGACTACCTCTTTATGAGGGTCAGACTCCTTATCCCCTGGGACCTAAGTGTCCTCTGAAACTTACCAGACCGCCCACACAAATAAGATCTCATTAAGTGGAATATGTAAATCTTGCTGATGCTGAGCCCCTAACCGATCTTGTGACATCACACTTGGCAGAGTGCCCCAGGCACTCAGAGAGTACTCCCAAGGGTCAAGACCTTGTTTGGCCTGCCCTTGGCACAGACCTTCACGAGTCCGATCTCTGGACATTGCCTCCACGGACCTCTGTCTCTCTCTGTTGAATGGAGGATGCTCAAGCTGGCCTCTCCCACAAGAAGATGTAGTTCCCTGCTGCCACCAAATATAGTGGCTAATGTTCTCTTTCAAAGTCAGGTTTTGATAAAAGCTCCTCTTAATCTCCACCAAATAGCTGCTGAGTCTGGGCTGAAGATTGCAGGAATCTTGCATTTTCTGTGTCGCTTCTGACAGACTGCCATTTACACGGAGGAAGCTGTCCTGTAAAATGCCAGGCGACCACCTACCTTACACAGCAGGCTCATTCTTACACCTTCTCTCTACTCTTACTATTACATTGAGAAGATTCCAGGAAGGTGTCTCGACAGTTACCTCTCAGGAGCCGGCTGTGGTGTTGAATAATACTTCCCGATTGGAACTTTGCCTTTCAGGTCATCTGTATCCTCATTTCTGCTCCTTATCTAAATTCTTTAATTTAGTTTTACTTCTCTTGTTGCTTTTTTTTCCCCTGGAGAAATGGAGATGTCAGCTTGTCCCCCTTCCCCATTCATTCATTCATTTATTCACTCATTCAGCCCTTATTATGTGGCTGCCATTCGGGACCCTGCCATGTGTGAAGTTTTCCATTTTTTCCCCTGGGAATTCAAGAAAAGAAAGGCAGCTCTCAAAACCCAGATCTTTTTGGTGCTCTATAAATAAAACCCAAGTTTCATTTTTTCTTCCTTTCCTGCTTCTCTTCCAAGTTCTGCTTCCCCTGGCAGGTCACACAGAGCCAGGGAGCTTTGGTGGCTAGGGAAAAAGAGAGAGAAAGAGAGAGACAGAGAAAGAAGAAGTCACTGTGTAACTGTGCTGGGACCTTCGGAAATTCTAATGATGAAAGACAGAGTGCGGGCCCTCACTTCCCCTTTCTGCACCGCGCAGGCCTGGGTGCCCGCCACCACACTGGAGCAGTCCTCCCCGGGGAGCCCGAAGCAAACATGGATCAAGAAGCCGTGGGCAACATTGTCCTGCTGGCCATCGTCACCCTCATCAGCGTGGTCCAGAACGGTAAGAGAAGGTCCTCACTTGGGAGTGGCGGTGGGGGTGGGGGGG
>NC_048224.1:71444399-71551142 GCF_002007445.2 Ailuropoda melanoleuca
AGATGAAGAAACTGAGGGAAAGGGAGTATGGTAATTTGGCCTGGATTCCAACCCAGGCAGGGGGGTTCTGGACCTCCATGTCCTTAACCAATAGCAACACTGACGTTTGCTCCCTGAACCCTCCAAATCTCTCCCCTGAGGCTGGTTTTGAGGAACTGTATTAAGAAATGGGAACATATCTGGAGGATAGAGGTAGCTCTTTGCACACATCAGACCCATGATACCAAACCTCCACTGTGAAAGAGGATCCAGGAGAGGAGAAGCCACTGGCCACTCCTTGTGGTGGGGGGTGAAGCTCAGCTCCAGGGTAGCTTGGCCACAGGTATCTCCGCTTCTTGGGCAGCTCAGAGGGGCTCAGGAACAAGGGCCCACCTTTCTGCTTCCTTTACGAAGGACAGAGGAGAAGGAAGCCCTTTTAACATGTTTCCTTTTGGCGAGGGAGAAGCGAGGCAGGGTTTAAACTTTGGTCAGTCCTAACCAGACCCCCGCAACAGGTGACAGCTTTGGAAACAGAGCAAAGCAGCCTGCTCAAGACCTCCAATTACTTTTTTCCTCATTCCCTTCTCAGATCTGGGATCTAGAGACCGACAGCTGCTTGTTTACTGCCTCCTCCAAAGCCAGCGGTATTAAGGGGGAATTTGCAGCCTGCCTCTATCTCCCTCACTCCGGAGCCCTGTGTGTGGCCACTGACACCATTGCACTCCTACACCTGAGACTGAGGTATGAGGTTATCCTCTTGGCCCCAAGCTGTCAGCCCTCTAGATGTACAGCAGGGCCCAGTGAGCTGCTTGCAACCTTCTCTGGAACCATCCACAGTTAAGATCTCTGGGTGAGCCCCTGAGCTCTATGCCCCCATGTCTTTATCTTGCAGTATGTATTTGGTGAGCTCCCTTGAACATTTCCCATTAATTGCTCCAGCACCACCTCCGTAGATTATCCAAAAGTCTGGAATCTACCTCTTAGGCCCTTATCGACCCACTGGCCCTACCCCTACAGAGAATTGTCCAAGGAACCCTGGGGGCTTTTAATTGCTACAGCAGTGGGCTACGTGTGAGACCCTGTCCCTACAGCAAGGTAGCCATTCAAGGACAGCACAAGCCGCAGTGATGGGACAGGTCCTTATGGAAGGTCCGCTAGTGGGCTTTTCCTGCCCAGGGCCTCCATGTCAGGGAGCTTGAATGCCTTCAAGATCCCTCTCCCTGATTCCTTTGCAAATGAGTCCACCTTGGTTTCCTTGGCACACCTTCACTAGGCCACATTTCATTTCCTCCTTGGCCAGGAAGGGGGGCGCCTGGTTGCCTTTTCCACACTCAGAGAGTTCATTGACCCTTAGCATGAATGTCCACTTCAGTGCCTGTCCCTGGCCTGCTAGGCTGAGACCGCCTGGTCTTACTGGAGAGTTTAAATCCTGCCTCCCGGGCACCCACAGGTCACCCAGTGCAATGCTGCAGTTTTACAGACAAGAAAACAGAAGCCTGGAGGTGGGAATGAACTGCCCAAGGTCAAGCAGGGAGTGAGGAGCAGAGCTGGGACTAGAAGGCCTCTCTCAGGATGCCTGGCCCCATGCCTTCTCCCTGTGTGCGGCTCCTCCCACCGGAAGGGCAGAAGTCTGTCTGAGACATTGAACAGGAAGGAGAGCTTAATTTGTGTCTTTAATTAGACAATGGGAGGCACATTGTCTAGTCTTCCTTCTCCAGAGGCTGCAGAGCTCCTATGAGGTACCTGTGAGCTGTAGAGAGAATGGGCTCTGCCTCCCTGGGTCCAGTGGTCTTGGGGTAAGTCATACCCCTGCAGGGCTGGCAGGGCACATCACCTCTGCCTTGAGAACTTTCAGGCCCTCTGCATACTAAAACGAGGAACATAATTAGAGCCTCATGGTTCAAATATGGCCTATGATTATCTCCCCCACCCATTTACCGCCACTTGCTGCCCTGACATAAGTACATTCCTCATTCCTGCCTGCAGCTTTTCCCCACTGTTCGGCAGGACGACGGATCCCAAATCCATAGTCTTTGAAAACTAAGGAAAGGAGGCAGAGAAGGATTAGGCTGAATATTGTGGTTTGCAGGGTTCACATCCCATCTATATGATAATGGCAACTGGATTTCCTGAGCCAAAAATGATGGCATACTGTCTCGGAAAGTGGGTTTTTTAAAAAAATTGTTTCGGGTGCCTGGGTGGCTCAGTCAGTTAAGCGTCTGCCTTCGGCCCTGATCCTTATCCGAGGGTCCTGGGCTTGAGCCCCGTATTGGGCTCCCTGCTTGTCTCTCTCTCCCTTTGCCTGCCTCTCCCACTACTTGTGCTCTCACTCTCTCTCTCTCACCCTGTCAAATAAATAAATAAAATCTTTTTAAAAGATTTATGAACATATGCATAAGAAGAACCTTAACTATATTTACTGTGTTCAGGGATTAAATCACAGATCAAGAATTAACTTTACAGGGGCACCTGGGTGTGCCTCAGGTGTTAAGCGTCTGCCTTCAGCTCAGGTCATGAACCCAGGGTCCTGGGATCCAGCCCTGCATCAGGCTCCCTGCTCAGCGGGAAGCCTGCTTCTCCCTCTCCTACTCCCCCTGTCCCTCTCTCACTGTATCTCTCTCTGTCAAATAAATAAATCTTTAAAAAAAAGAAAGAATTAACCTTACAGAAAGGTGATCAGATTTCACAGCATAAAAACTCTACTGAGAAGTCCAGAATGTAAGGTTGCTGCCTGTGCCTGTACCCACCCTTCCTAATGTTTCCCCTGAGGCCGTGGGGAAGGCTCGCAGGGATGGGGAGCACCTGGCAGAATGACTGCATGGTCATCGATACTGCCAGGCATGCAAGTGTGAGCTCACCGCTCGGGATACCAAAGCAACCTGCTGAAAGATGGGAC
Source organism: Ailuropoda melanoleuca (assembly GCF_002007445.2). Classification (NCBI taxonomy): domain Eukaryota; kingdom Metazoa; phylum Chordata; class Mammalia; order Carnivora; family Ursidae; genus Ailuropoda; species Ailuropoda melanoleuca. The sequence continues at coordinate 71,447,275 of NC_048224.1, forward strand.
TGCAGTCAGTCCAATGGCTGTTTGTTCTATGTGGCGTCCGTGTGTAGAAAAACAGCCTGTTAGATTGATTTTCCTTTTTTTTTTTTTTTAAGCAAAGTGACTGAAATTCCACCTCGGGGCTAGAACAGCCCCCTCTCTAGTGCCAACACTTAGGAGTCGGATGATGTCTGCCCGTCCCTGCTCTGTCGCAGGGAACTTTGTGATCTTGATCTCGTTAGCTGGTCCTTCTTAGCCTTCTGGTAGTGTCCTCATCTGTGAAACGGGGAGACTCAGTGCCTTCCTCCCGGTGTTGGGGAAGGGGTGTAGGGAACCCCAGGAGGCTCTGGCTCCAGGCCTAGCACTTTCTCTCTGGGACTGTGTCTCCCATGCCCTTCCCTTCTCCTTCCCCACAGGCCAGACTTCCCCTCAGAGCAGTCCAGAGACCATTCATGGGAAAGTGCTCATCGTCCTTCTGCCAATGCCATTCTTCCTTGAAAAAGATTCCTCCCACTGGGAACAGTCTGGCACTAAGCCAGAGATTTCAGAACCACTGAATCTCTATTAGCGGCCCAGCCTTGGGGCAGAGCACTGGAGGGACCATCAAGAGAGAGGACAGAGCGGTGGTACTGACAACCAACATTCATTTATTAAGTGTCCCCCACTCACCAGACTTTTCCAGACATTTGACATCCTTTTCCTCACTTACTCCTCACAAAATTTCTATGGGGTTCCATTTAACAGATGAGGAAATGAGTGCAAAGCAACTGGATTGCATAACTCCTAGAGCTATCCCTTCTGTGCACTGTCTTCGCAGAGGGGCACACGGGACAAAGCCCAAGTACAGAGGGGAGCCCTTGGCCCTGGGGTGCCATGGGAAGCATGCTGCATGGCCTTGTCCCTACTGTGAGTGAGAAGTGCTGCCCTTAAGGCTCGAAGACTAGGGACAGGGTGTTACCGCTGGTGTTTGTTTGAGGGAAGACGTAAATTCATAGGGAAGAAGGTCCGCTGTGTAGCCTTAAGAAATCACACTCCTCCTGCCCTAAATAGGAGACGTATGGTATCATCCTCACTGAATATCAATTATGCTGTGTGAGGGTCTGTGGGAAGGACATTGTATAGGTTTTCTCAACGAATCCTCAAAACAACCCTTTAAAGTAGATACCATTATCCCCACTTAAAAGATAAGAAAGAGAGTTTTCAGCAGTTAAACAATTTGTCCAAGGTCACAGACCCATTTTTATCCTCTTAACCTTTTTTTCTTTAAAGATGTTTATTTATTTCTTCATTTGAAAGAGAGAGAGAGATCACGCAAGCGTGGGAGGAGGGGCAGAGGCGGCGGGGGTGGGGGAGAGAATCTTGAGCAGAGTCCATGCTGAGCCTGGAGCCCAACAGGAGGTGGGGCAGGGAGCCTCAATCTCATGCCCCTGAGATCACGACCCTGAGATCACGACCCTGAGATCACGACCTGAGCCAAAACCAAGGGTCCTATACTTAACCTACTGAGCCAACCAGGTGTTCCTGTCCTCTTAACTTTTCTTAATAAAGCAATAGATGCCTCATCCACAGTATCCATGTCATACATTCAGTTCAGGTTTTCATCCTTTCTGTTTTTCGTGAGCAAGATCTCCGCCGGAGCCTTACCTGGTGGTCTCCCACCAAGAGCCTGTGGTGTGTTGCCGCTACAACCCAGCCTTCAGGCAGGTGGTCAGCTGCTCCGAGGCATCTGTAAGTATCAACTCTTGCTTTCTTTAGCAATGATGTATTTGTGAGAGTGGGCACAGTCCCATCGTCCTCACCTTGGAGCTGAGCAGAATGTTCTGGGGACATCTGTCCCTGGAGGTTAAGAATTTTACTAGAATTCTTCAACTCTACTATGTATCAAGTACTGTTTGGACACTCTTCTTTGAAAGCTGGGTGGAAGAGCTCACAGTTTCCCAGTGGCTTGTAGTGTGAGCTGTTTGGAAGTCCCATCTGGTACTAAGGAATGATATTATATCATAGTGGTGTAGGACGATTAATACAACCCTATTACCTACCTTGTAACTCTAATCTGGAGCTGAGGGTATGGAGCATTCCATGTCCATTTCCCCTTTCACTGGAGCTTTCAAGGATCATACTGGCCCCCTCCTCGATGAGTGACACAGAGTCTGGTCCACAGGAGGGGACATAACCAGTGTTCCTTGAATAATGAGCAAGAGCACATCCCATAATTCATGTACTTCTGTCCTTGAGGTAATGGGCGGCACATCTCAAGTACACTCAAGATGCTTAAGTGGCCTGACATCTCCTAAATTATCAGTTCAATCACTTTCTGAATCACTGGCCTAGGCTCTGGCATTACAAGCCAGTGTCCCAGGCCACCTGGCTGCGCCCTCTTTCCTTCTTCCTGCAATTGCCTGGCACACCCTGTCTTTATGTTTTATAGCCCAGGGGGCACCACAGTCTGGATTCTGGACCTATCTTCTTCATGTTCGCACTCACTTTGGCTTCACTCCCAGTGAGATTCGGTTGTCTTTGCATATGTTCTTGCCAGTCCTTGTTTCAGAGATTAGTTATTGCCATGGTTTTATTAAGTATTGAAAGAAATAGACTATTTGGTCTGTTGACCAAAAATGTTTTATGATGACTCAGTCACAGTTCATCTCAAAGAAGGTAGATTCCTGCATAGTTTGGGCTCATACTTATCAAGAAGCATTTTCCCTCCAGATTTATCAGAATTGCCTGTGACTCCAAAGACGCCAAACTTCTTGTCTCAGCATCCTGCACCGGCCTGTCCCTGGTGCTGTCCAACTTCTTCCCATCTCCACCCTGGAGTGTCCTCCTTCCTCCTCTTCTTTTACACACCTCAACAGTCCCTCAAGGTCCAACTCAAGTGCTAGCTCTTCCACAAAACTTGTCTTCACTGCCCTGGACTCATACAGGCACCTCCCTCTTCCTGACCACCCAAGTCGGAGCCTCCCATGTGCTGCTGGATTCAGTTCTCACTTGTCCTGCTTTGTTTCACACGCGTGAGCCTTGAGTCTCTAATCATTCGGCAGGCACTGAGGGGAACAAGCAGCTCATCTGTGTTTCCCTCTTCTTCCTTCTTAATCTGTCAAAACTCTTCTTATTCTTCAGTGCACAACTCTGGATATCAGCTCCTCTGAGAAAAGTCTCTAGATCCCTCCCACATCTAGGCAGAATGAAGGGCTCCCTTAGCATTTGGGCTCCTAATTCTTGCTAACACAGTCAGCCTCCTTCAATACATTACTTTTGATATGCATATCTTCCCTGCCTGTGGGTGGTAAGGAGATGTTGAATTAAGATATAAATACTCTCTAGCTCTCACTGTATTAGGCACACGCTGGTAATAAACTCTCAGATAATACTTACTGAATCGAATTATCAATTTGAGTATTTGCTCACCTTGCAGATCTGTGTGAAATCTTTATAACACATGCTCACTGTCACGATCCACAGCATCTAAGCCACATTGCAGTCTATATTTGTGGAGGAGAGAATGTAGGCCAAGATCTTCATGATGCTTAAAGTTATGAATACCACTACACCACATTTTATTTTTCGAGTTGCATAGCAGAGTGCTAGGGACCACCAACTTTCAATGCTTCTGAAAATGCTTGAAAATGGTACTTTGTAAACTAATAAATATTTGATTAAATGTTTACAATGTGTGACATGGGAACTGCAACTTTCACACATCCACATCCACATATCCAGTTATATGTAATATGGAAGTTAACTTTTTAAGAATAACGATAATTTTTCATCAACAGAGCAAATAAAGCAAAAACAATAAACATTTGTAAACATTTTAAAATTTAATAGTAAAATTATATTTCATTTGGGATGTGGTTACATTTTAATATGTTTAATTGAATGGGAACTTCAAAAGGAAGAATCGCTTGGGGCAAGGAAATTCTTAGAGGAGCCCTGCTAGGGCATGAAATCCCCTCTACAATGCACCTAAAAAGTATAAATAGCAAGTTTAGACTTATCTTGATTATAAATAGAACCCTAAAGTCATTTTTAAAGATATTTTAATTGCTCGCTTCAATCTTTTCACTCCCATTACCTGCAGTAGCAGGTGGCGTTCTTAGGGGAATTTCTTTTTATGGAACAAACGTGTGACTGTTTAATCACTTAACAGGAAGACAGGTCCACAGGGAGGATGTCTCCTTTGGGTGTCGATCCAGGGCTATCTGCCTCACTCTAGGCCCTTCTGCTCATTCTTCCATGCCAACTGGTATTTCATTCAGTTCTGGACCTCAACCATATTACAAATCATTGCATGTTGTAAAACTTTGGGACGTTTGCAAATGTTGGAATAACTAAAGTAAAGCCCAGTAATCCTAAGGGTCTATTGCAATATTAAGGAGAACAAATGGATGCACGTGAGCTGTAGACACCCCCAGGAACCCTGACATTGTAAGAGGACAGAGGGGAAGGAAGCAAAGTGTACACTACAAAAATCTCATCTCAGGTACTTGAAAACAACAACAGTGAGAGCAGGCCTTCTGGTTTCTGGATTGAGAGACCTGGAAGTTTCTCTATGTCGATGGAGCAGCCTCTTTTACAAAGAGAAAGACTAAAAGGAACATTCAGTAGTTCAGAGAAAGAGTGGTGTCCTCAAGCATTTCTCCTCCCACACTGTCACTGCCTTTGGGGGCAGGATCCAGAAAGTCTGCCCCAGAGGACGCTGTCCTTAGGATGGGCACTTACCTATCCGAAGTCACGAAAGACGCCACTCCACTCCCTTTACAGATGATTCTCATTCAAGGTTGCTCAAGGGATGGGGCTGAAAGAAAGCAATTCCAAGACTGGAATTAGCTGGACTGAGTGAAATCTTAAGTTTCACTCATTTGTGGAACATAAGGAATAGCAGGGAGATTGGTAGAAGGAAGGGAAAAATGAAGGGGAGTAAACAGAAGGGGAAATGAACCATGAGAGACTATGGACTCCTGGAAACAAACTGAGGGTTTTAGAGGGGAGGGGGGTGGAGGGATGGGTTAGCCCGGTGATGGGTAGTAAGGAGGGCACGTATTGCATGGAGCACTGGGTGTTATACGCAAACAATAAATCATGGAACACTACATCAAAAACTAATGATGTACTGTATGAAATGATGTACTGTAATGAAAAAAAGAACATTTCTGTCATAAGAAAGTGAAAAAAAAAAAGCTGAGGGTTTAGAAGATATGTCCTTCCCTCCAAACAGGCCATCTTTCTTACTCAGCTTTGCCTTGGTGCCAAATAAATTTTGCTGCTCAAAATTCAATCCACACCTATTCCTCTGAGCCTAGGTAGTCAGGAGATTTTTATCCAAAGATTTCTAAATTTTCTAATCTTCTCACTGAGTGTTACAAATAAATTGTGTTCCCCCAAAATTCGTATGTTGAAGTCCTAACCCTAGCAGCTCAGAATGTGGCTATATTTGGAGATAAAGCCTTTAAAGAGGGGATTAAATTAAAACGAGGATGTTAGGGTGGACACTGGCAATCTGACTGGTGTATCTATAACAAGAGGAAATTTGGACACATAGAAAGACCCTGGGAGTGCACGCACAGGGGAAAGACCATCTGAGGACACAACCAGAAGGTGGTCATTTGTGAGCCAAGAAGAGGCGTCTCAAAAGAAACCAAACCCGCCAGCAACTTGATCTTGGACTCCCAGCTTCCAGAACCCTAGGAAACTAAATGTCCATTGTTTAAGTCCCCCACTCTGTGGTATATTGTTATGCAGCCCCAGCAGTTGAATACACTGAAGTAAGCCAACTTGTGTTGGATATACAGATGGATACTTTCAGGGTAAATTTTCATCTTTCTTATCCAAGACACTAGACTTCTAAAGGCAAATTCCCTTTAATTTGATAGCCATTATCTCTGGGTCATTTATTTTTCAACTTCTGGATACAGGTGGTAAAAGTGTGGGACTTTGAAACAGGAAGGCTGTTGTCTGGATTTATTGGGGCTCATGGCAGTGCTGGAATCACATGTCTGACCTTTGACACCAGTGGAAGAAGGTAAGTATCTTCTCCAGTCTCTTCAACCGTTAATCAGTGAGATCCCTGACATGATTTCCTGACAGGAGACTGTTTCCTAGGTTAATCACTGGGGGCAGAGACGGCTGTCTGAAAATATGGAGCTACAACAATGGACATTGTCTGCACACACTGAAACACGGCAAGTCGCTTCCTACCAAGGGTCCACATCACGTAATGATGTGAGATTGGGCATTTGTTGTCAGTGCAGAAGAAACAAATGAGATGGAGTCTAGAATGCATGTAACAGCCCTACATCCTTTTCCTCTGGCACTTCGTTTTACCGATGACTCTAAACTTGTACTGAGGAGAGCCATACTTTACGTAAACAGATGTGCTCCCGGCCAAGCCTCGTATACTTGGCCCTTTATTACCCGGTATATTTATCTGAGTTCTTAGATGAGCTTAACTTTTCTAAGCATTTTAAACATCACATAAGTCAAAATCTAGATGAACAAACTAAAAGCTAGTCTGTTTTATGCGTTGTTGTGATTTTTTTCCACTTGTTCACATGCTGTGCCTGATCTTGGTAGAATTTCCACGATTCTGGCCTGTCACCCTTCTATGAGGAAGATAAGAGGCAGACAGTTTTCAACTACCAGAGACTATAAATGAAGTCGAAGTTAAAAAGACAAAAATCACTCCGGGTACTGAGTTTGTGATTTCCAGGTCTGCTTTTGACTTGCATACATTCACTTGTTCACTCACTCGCTTGCTCAGCAAGTGCCGGGCACTGTGTAGGGTCCTGTCAGCAGAAGGCAAGCCTCTTCCCAGAGCTGAGCAAAGGCAGGGTCAGCCTTTTAGGGCAATGAGTGTGGCAGGAAACCATCAGTGCTGTGATGCCTTAAAAGACAGCTAACTGTGGTCTGAAAACTAGAAAGTCAGTACTGAAGTTTTCCCCAGTCATCAATTTAGTTGAGTTAATATGTTTAAACTGATTCAAGAACCGGTAAAGAAAAATGTCTAATATACTTTGATAATGTGATCTTTCTAGATGAAAAGCAAAATGAAGTCTGTGATTGTACCTACTTGGAGGTGAACCAAAATAAGTGAGTTATATTCAGCTTGGATATAGAGAGGCATCTTTTTGATACAAAATCTATCCTATAGGAGGACACCGAGACAGTGAAGGGAATTTTCCAGAAGGAAATGTGTCAAAGAATTTCCAAGGATCCCAGTTGCTCCCTGATGGTAATTTAGGCAACTAGGCTCCTCTAGAATATTGGAAGCAATTCTCTGCCCATTTCTATGACTGTTTAGAGGTACAGATAGAGAACATTGTATCTCTCCACCAAATGCTTTCTGAAGGAATAAAGCACAGACTAGATTACTAGAACAATTAGACTAGATTCAGCACCCACAAGTCAAAAATTCCATAAATTCTCTCCTGAACACTAAGAGTAAAAACAATTCCTGACCAGTTTCTGTTTGTGCCCTTGCCTCCATGGTTCAACCATGCTCTTAGGATTGAGTAACCCTCAGGGGGTTAGCATGGAGTAGCAGCTGTAGATCTTGGAAATTATAGATCCCTTAAGCACCAGTGGAAACACTGACCCTAATTTATCCAATCACATTTTATCTTGTTCTTCATAAAAAATGCTCTGGCTCTCTCCATTTATCACATAGACATGGCAAAATTAAACCATGGTCTTGATTGCAGGCAAAAATCAAAGAGATGCTAAGCTTAAGTATTGAAATGTACTACTCTGTTACTGTTCTAGGTGTATCATAGCTGTTGGATGGGACAGAAGAATAAATGTGTATTTTGTAAGTGAAATGTACAAAATTAGGTATTAGGTATTCAAAACCCTGCTTCAGACTGCTATCCTCCTCCCCCAACCTGTGAATTCTTTTCCCACTAAAAACAATACTTGTAGCAATTCTTCATACTTCTGCTCTCTATTACAAGTCAAACCATGATATAGACAGAAGAATATCCCCCTCCTTCCATTTCTCCCTTTAAGAAACCTTTTTTACTTTCTTTTATGCTTCAGTTTTTCCCTCTAGTTCTCTCTTTTATGGGAAGTGTAATGACTCTGCACCCAATTCTGGGAGACAGGTGGTTCCCACACCAACAAGCAACTCTCTGACACCAGCTCGTGTTCTATAATTCAGCTCAATCCTGACACCATCTACCCGGAGATGGTATTGGATCCTACAGGTTACAGGCTCAGTCCCACAAGCCTGCCCTTCTTGCCCCCCAACTTCAGACACCTCCCACGCTCTCATCACTTAAGAAATTCCAAGGCTTTTAGGAGCTATCTGCCAAAAATGGGCACCAAGACCAAATACCTGTTTCTTATCGTAAATCGCAATACCACAAAGTGTTAGCTTGAAGAGCTATCAGAGGCATACAGGGCATCCTTGGGAATCCAAAGCAGCCCGTACCTGGAACGCGTATCTCTCCACGCCTTGCCTCATGGTCTTACCCCTTGTACAGGTTGGCATGCTCCCTCCTCCCCAGCATGCAGGGGCTTCAGCTGTACCTTGCATACACTCATCCCTAACTGAGGGTTAACTTCTCTATCAACTTTCCACCCCTTTACTTTCTTCCTTCTTCCTCCCACCTGTCTTTAGGCACTGGTCCCTCTCTAAGTGGAAAGAGGAGATGAAATGCCATCCATAAGCAGCTCTATGGAAAAAAAATATTTTTTATGGCTTAGAGATGGGGAAGGGATTCAGAGACAGGGGAAGCTGAAAATGCTGACTGAAACTAAGTTTTAAATCTACCTGTGACATTTTATTTCCCCTGCTTGCTATGCTGGATGGTCATGGATTTCCAATGGTCCTTAAACATTGTAAGTTCTTTATTCATCTGAAGGTGTGCTGTATTTCACAGCCTAAGCCTTGCATCCCCAGATGATTTGAAAGATGACTACCTGAGAAGCCCTGGCGTTGAATTCGTCCTTTGGTATTATAGGTTCCTGAGCTGAAGGCTTTTGTTTTAACACATGCAACAGTTATGGGTTTTATTATGAAGGCGAAGCTATGCAGACCATCCAAGGAGAGTTTGTCAGTTGACATATGATTTGTTGAAATGCAATCACCCAAACGTCAGAAGTGGATTGCTTTTTATTCCCACTAGCACTAGGGGAATTTGCTTTGACATTTCGAAAATCTACATCACTGGTGGGGTGAGGGGTAGGGTTATGAAATGTGCCAACACCTTCTCTCTGAAGTTGTGAGTGTGTTGGCAGCTCATTTTACTGCTTATACAACGTCTCCTATTTGGCTCTGAATACAGGATACACCATGTGACTTTCATCACTTCTGGAAGCCACAGCCACACTGGCAGGATGACCTGGTGAGCCCTGGTCCACTCTCTGGCTCTCAGCCCAAACAGTGGCACATGATGAGGATATCCCTCACTTAGAGGCTCACCCTGACTCTCCTGGGCCTGCCTCTGCCGTGATAGGATTCATGACGGGTCCAGGTAGAGCCAGGAGCACTGAGATCCAAGCAGCTGCTTCCCCTCCAGGAAGAGTGATGGCCTTGTGTTCAGAGGGGGGTATGGGGCCACAGGAACCAATCCATGCAGCTCTCTATGAGCTCAGCCAGGACTCATGCAGTGCAGGAATAGCAGCCAAGATGTGGTGGGTGTAACTTTCCTCAAGAAGCATCTACTTCTTTCTTCTGCTTGGCATGCAAAATTATATGCAATTACTGTGTCATCCTTGGGCAGCCAGGGAGCCAAAGAGATGACAATATTCCCTGTGACTTGTTGGGGTCCTATAAGTAGGGGACTTCTTGTGATTATTAGCAGAGTGCCTCCCCCCAACTTTCTACAGCCTCCCAGGGTTGAATGACCTTCCTCAAAATTGCCTGGATGCCAACCCAATAAGAAAGTGCTAAGAAAGAAAAGTCACTGTGCCCAACTATCAGTTGCAATAGTTCAACCCTATCTTATACCCCCATAAATATTCCAGAAGGTACAATCACTAGAATACAAACTCCATGAAGCCAGACCTTGTCTGTCTTCACCATGATTTTCCCAGGACCTAGCCCAGCAATGCAATTAATTTGTTTTCATTCAACTAGCATATACCCCTATTGTGGGCCAAGTGTGTTTTATTCACCGAAGATGAAGTAATGAGCAAAATGGTCATCTGTATGATCTCTGCCTTCCTGGGGTTTGCAGATTAGTGATTATTGAGTGAACGAACAAAGTTAGGCAGAAAATGCCCCAGAAAAGATGGCCAATGAAAGGATGTGCATTATGCAAGTCAGCGAAGTGTTAGTTCATCCAAATATTTATTCATTTATTCGTTAAACTATTAGTTCATTCAACATGTATTTTTGAACAGTTTCATAGTGTCATGCTTAGAGGATAGGTCCAAAAGATACAATGTGAATAAAATGTGATTCCTGGCCCAGAATCTCAAAGACTAGTGAGGAGATAAACTAAGGAAATAATAAACATACAATGTAACAGGTGCTATAATAACATATGAGATGCTGGAGAAGCCCAGAGGTGGGAACTACTACCTTTCCTCTAATATCACACAAGATATCAAAAGATTGCTAGGATTTTTCCAGGAGGCCAAGGTAAGGAAAGCAATCTAGATGAGGGAAAGGGGGAAGCATGTGGCAAGTGGGCAAGCATGAAAAGCATGTTGTTTGGAGGATTATAAAAAGTTTGAGGAGGAAATTGAGGTTGGAAAGTTAAGTTAGAGCTTGACAGTCATGCTAAGGCATGTACGCCTCACTGCAGGTAGTGGGGGACCACAGGAGGAGGATTCCAGACGTATGTGGTCACAAATCACAAAAGGAGGCAGGATTTGGCAGAAGATTGTGGGAAAGAGAGAACCATTGACCTTCTCTTTTCCAGCTGTCTTCTCTTTTCCAGGTGTCTTATACCACCACCTTTCCAGCCACTTTCAGGCAGAAGGGACATCTTAGATGACATGGATGGGTCCTCAAGGGACACTCTGTGGAAAGAATGTGAGGGAAAGGGAGAAAAAAATATCTTGACAATGCCAAGAGAAGCCAAACCTCTTTACAGGGAAACTACACCCCAGTGAGAAAGTTGAAAGGATAGTGGCCAAAAAAACTCCATTTTAGTTTCTCATCTTTCTTAAGGATCTGTATCCAAATCTTCCTTTCGAGGAGAGTAGGTGATCTCAGTTCCTCATCACATGTATAAGCTGCAGATGGGAACCCTGTAGGAATCAAGTCAAGGGACAGCACGCTCTGGAATTTAGATCTGAGCTATTGGGAAGCCAAACCACCTTGGCCAGAGCTGGTTTCCATTATCCCATTGCCAACAACATTTCAGCCCCAAATAGGCCTTCTTGCAAATACTACGCTTGCCAGTACTATGGGGAGGTCAGGAGGCTTCTAGGAGTATCACTTCCCTGGGGAAAGTAATACAACTGATCCAAAGAGAGATAGCACTTCTCTGGCTGACCTGTGCACAGCCTCCTGCATGGAGGGATGCCCTGATCCCTGGGGCAGGGCCACAAGTTTCCAGGTGAGTCTTCGATGTGGGCAAGCACAGAAGGAGGAACCCATCTGCATCCTCTGTCTTAGGCATCAGATGAAGGGGAGCTAGCTGGGGGTGATTGGTGATTTGACTTCTTACACTGTCCATGTCTCTCTTTCTCAGAACCATGGGCACAAAGAGGACATCCTCTGTGTGGCTCAATGCCCACCTTTTCTTCTTGCCACCTCCAGTTATGATGGGGAGGTCATTATTTGGAATGTCATCTCAGGCCACATATACTGCAAGCTGAATACTCCCAGCCCCTCTGATGGTGCAGAAGACAGAAAAGGTCGGTGAGGGGTAGGCTTCATGGCTGCTCTGCACAGGCCCCAGCAGGCTTGGTTTCTTGGCATGTCCTAAAGAGATCTCAGTTCTGGACAGCTTCCTGGTTAGAAGGGAATAGCCTGGTTTCAGGTTTAACCTGTCAGCTGGATATTCCCAGAGCTGGGAGGGAGTTTAAGAGTTCAGCCAGTTCAGTCCACATCCCCAGGCACTCATACATCAGAGGCTGTCTCAGACCCGCCTACTCCCTCTGGGAGCATTTTCTCATCCACTGTCCACCTAAAGGATTCTCTTCCCTGTTGAGTGCCTCGGGCTTTGTTATAGTGCCTCGGGCTTTGTATATTGGCCTCTGTCTTTACAGGCTCCTTTTGCCCAGTTAGCAAGCCTGTTCTCCCAACCCACCTCAAACATCATCTTCCGATGTGTCACTCAACTGTGTGCCCTCAGTCTTTATGTCACCCTCTCCATCAGCCCCCTTGGGTGGCCCCCAGGGTCCTAGAGTCCCCACATTGCCCATGACCCCCTATACTCTGCCACATGAATCAATCCTTATTACTTGTATGTGTACACACACACATACACGTATATGTATTTTAAATATTTCATTTATTTATTTATTTTGACAGAAAGCACACACAAGCAGTGGGTGGGGAGGGTGGGGGGAGGGAGAGAATCTCCAGCAGACTCCCCACTAAGCATGGAGCCCGACGTGGGGCTCCATTGCAGGACCCTGAGTTCATGACCTGAGCTGAAACCAAGAGTCAGACACTCAACCAACTGAGCCACCCAGGTGCCCCTTATTACTTGTATATTTCATTGCAAAACTTTTCCCCACCCTCCCACCCATTCTCCCTAATTTTTCTGCCCTGGTTCCATTTCTTCAAGACCATCTCTCTCTGTTAATGTGATCATGGGCCCGTTCATTCATGTCTTCATTCAAAACACACTGTTGAGTTCCTGCTATGTGCCAGGCCCAGTACTAGGTGTTGGGGGTGGTAACCACACCCCTCTCCCTCCAAGCCATGAACACTTCTAAAAACACACTTATCTATCAGTTTCATGGCCGGCTGTGCTGGATGGAAAACCATGGGGACACACAGTCAAAGACTTCCTACCACTCCTTGCCCTGCTTCCAGAGTCCAGGTTCCTCCTTTCCAAGTGGCAGTCTATAGACACTCATCTGTCAACAGCCGAGGGACCCACTACCCCACACCCATGGAGCCTCAACAGGGAGACAGAGGGCACTGGTGATTTTACATAAAACTGGGGAGTTCTTGCATGTCCTGAACCCCAACCAGCAAACCCTCAGAGAATCCCACCCTGCAATCCCCAGCTTGAGGCGTCTGATAACTTCTTAGCCAAGGAAGAGCTCTAATGACTCATTTGATCAGAAAATATCTTTGAGCCATTCTCATGGGCATAACCTTGAGGGAGATGCATAGAAAAGACTAGAGAGAGATGTGGGGCTTGATGCTGCCTTCAAATGGCTCAGTGTCTAAATTCAGAGACAAGCTGTGCATGCCCAGCAGATAAAAGAATGGTAAAGCAATGCAGTCAGCCTCTGGACTGAAATGCTTGAGAGACACTTTGGAAGGCAGTGGCCAGAAACTGAACACCACACGATTAAGAAGAAATTCTTACCTGTGGACTTATTATTCAGTCTTTTCCTACCCCCTTTACTATAACATTTAAAAAGATTCTTCTATGAGGCTCTTTCTGCCAGTGCCTAAAACTTTTAAAAATCTTTGGGGAAAAAGTGGTGGCATTTCCTTCTAAATGATTATTTTCATTGCCATTAAAATGAAAATAAAGTCACTGGCCAAGAATGCAATGTTGACCTTTTAGCCAGAAGCTCTAGTTTAAAACCCTGTTTTCAGGAGCATTTATTGTTTAAAGTTATGTGACTGCTGGCTTTGAGAAACTCCTCTTCTGCTCTCCAAAGGCAAAGCCAGCCGTAGCTACCAATAATTCACATTTCTACATTGCACAAATGAGATGAAAATATGTGAAAGTTCCCTACCCTTCCAGGAAAGAGCAGTATTGGCTCTTCTTGAAGGTCAAACCAGAACCCAGTGGTCTTTTTCACATGGGATTGGTTAAGAGGTCACAGTCTTATTTGGAAAACTGTCCAGACTGTTCTTCTGAAGTCATTTTTAGTAGAGAAGGGAGCTAAGAGAGAAAGGCAATCGTGTAAGCAAAGCAAAATGAGCTGAAAACAAATTCTTTTGGCTGACTTTTTGACGTTTGAGCTTCATTCTTCCTTTTATTGGGGATTGTCACATCTTCCTTGACATCAAAGAGAAAGAATTTGATGGAAAGAGAGGGACAAATTTCAACCAGGCTAAAATCCAGGAAAGCAGTGGGCTCACTGAGAAACTAAGGCTTTTTCTTTCTCCTCCTCCCCTTACCCTCCCCACATCCCTCCTCTTTCCATTCCCCTACCCCTACCCCCTCCTCCTTCTCCTCCTTCCCCTCCTCCTCTTTCTTTGTTTATCCTGGTAAAATGCACACAGTAAAATGTACAGGGCAATGGTACTAACTACATGCACGTGGCTTTGCAACCATCACCCCTGCCCAGCCACAGACCCTTTCATCATTCCCACCTAAAACCCTGTCCCTGCTAAACACTAACTCCCCATCCTCCCCTCCCTGCAGCAGGTGCAACCACCATTACAAACCTTCTGTCTTTGTGATTCTGACCACTCGAAGTCCTTCCTGTAAGTGGGATCGTAGAGTATTTGTCTTCTTGTGACTGGCTTATTTCACTTAGTGTAATGTCCTCAAGGTTCATCCATGTTGTAGCATATTAAAGAATTTACTTCCTTTTTAAGTCTGAATAAGATTCCATTGTGTGTGGATATACCACAGTTTGCTTATCCATTTTCCCATCAGTAGCCACTCAGGTTGCTCCCAGATTTTAGCTACTGTGAATAATGTTGCTATGAACATAGGTGTACAAATATCTCTTCAAGACCCTGCTTTTCAATGATTTGGGGTATATAACCAGAAGTGGAATTGCTTGATCATGCCGCATTTTTTTAAATTTTGGGGGAAACCTCCATACTGTTCTCCACAATGGCTGCACCAATTTACATTCCCACCAGGAATGCACAGGGCCCCAATTTCTCCACATCCTTGCCAACACTTGTTCTTTTCTTTTCTTTTATTTCTTTCTTTTTTTAATAGTCATCCTAATGGGTGTGAGGTGGTATCTCATTGTGGTTTTGATTTGCAGTTCCCTAATGATGAGTGACGTTGAGCATCTCTTCATGTGCGTATCAGCCATTTGTATATATTTTTGGAAAACCATCTGTTTCAGTCCTTTGCCCACTTTTGAATCAGGTTGTTTGTGGGTTTTTTGTGTTGAGTTTTAGAAGTTCTCTCTATATCCTGGATATTAATCCCTTATCAGATATATGATTTGCAAATATTTTCTTTCGTTCTGTAGGTTGCTTTTTTACCCTGGGTAGTGTCTTTTGATGCACATTTTAAAAAAATTTCATGAAGTCCAATTTGTCTATTTTAAATTTGGTTACCTGTGCCTTTGGTGTCATATCCCAGAAATCACTGCCAAATCCAAAGTCCTGATATTTTTATCCTCTCTTTTCTTCTAAGAGTTTTACTGTTTTAGGTTTTACACTTAGGTCTTTTACGCACCCTGGGTTGATTTTTATTTGTAGTGTTGGATAAGGGTCCAACTTCATTCTTTTGCAGGTGGATATCCAATTTTCTCACACCATTTGTTGAAAAGGCTGTCCTTTCCCCATTGAACAGTCTTGGCACCCTTATCAAATATCATTTGGCATAAATGCGAGGGTTCATTTTTGGGCTCTCTGTTCTATTCTATTTGTCTACATGTCCGTCTTTATGCCAGCACCACTGTTTTGATTACTGTAGTTTTATAGTAAATATTAAAATTGGGAAGTGTGAGTGAGTCCTCCAGTTTTGCTCTTCTTTTTCAAGATTGTTTGGCATTCCTTGAAATTCCATACAAACTTTAGGATGGGTTTTCTAATTCTGCAAAAGATACCATGGAGATTACATTGAGTCTGTAGATCGCTTTGTGTAGCTTTATTTTATTTTACTTATTTGAGGGGAGGGAAGGGCAGAGGGAGGGGGAAAGTAGGTTCTCTGCTGAGCAGGGAGCCTGACATGGGGCTCCATCCCAGGACCCTGGGATCATGACCTGAGCCAAAGGCAGACGCTTAACTGACTGAACCACCCAGTTGCCCCTAGATTGTTTTGCGTAAATTGACATTTTAAAATATTAAGTCTGCCAATCCATGAACATGGATGTGTTTCCATTTATTTATGTCTTCAAGTTCTTTCAGCAATGTTTTGTAGTTTTCATTGTACAAGTCTTTCCCTTGCTTAATTCCTAAGTATTTTATTCTTTTTGATGCTACTGGAAATGGGGCTGTTTTTGTAATTTCCTTTTCAGATTGTTCCTTATTTGTATGTAGAAATGCAACTGATTACTGTGTGTTGACTTTGTATCCTGCTACTTTGCTGAATTCATTTATTAGTTCTTAGATACTAAGGCTTTTTAACTGGGAAAACAATATAATAATATTTATTTATAAATAATGATATTTGTCTATTATAACAATATAATATTTAATAAATATAATTTAAATAGTATTTAGTATTTAATAATATAATTAATATAACAATATATAAATACTAAAAAATAATATATTTAGCCTTCTATGTCATTTTCCTGAGTGCTTTTAATATTTTATCTCATTTAGTGCTCACATTGACCCTGATAGGTGCTATTGTACCCATTTTCATAGATGAGGAAACTGAGCCAGAGAGCTCAGTAACCATGATTATGACAGCTTGAGGGCAGGGCCTGAGTCTGCCATATCCACTGTGGTTTCCTGGGTGCACAGCACAGTGCCAAGCTCAGAGCCAGGCCAAGATAAATATTGCTGAATGATTAACAGCCTGATACATGGGTGTCCTCACAGTGTGAGACCAAGGAGCAGCACCCCTTGTATTTAACTCCAGCACCAACCCCATTATTTATATGGCCCCTTATTTACATGAGACCATTAGTTGTACCTCTAGTCTGGGCAACGTACATATGTACCCTGGAGCCCACAGGCTCAAGGAGGAAAACATAAAGAGAATTCCTAGCCCACGACCTCACGTAGCAGCGTTCTTTGTGGCTCTCGCAGCTTTGCATCTAAGGAAGTTTGTTGGATTTTTGTTCAACAGCAAATATTTGAGTTCTGTGTACCAAACACTGAGGGGATTACAGATAAGTGGTAAACAAGACAGATGTGTCCCCTGTGTGGATGGCACTGAAAGTCTAGCATGGGGAGTGGAAGGCTGGGGGGAAACAGGGTGGTGGGCTTAGAAGTTATTCCAACACTTGGCTGTGCTGTGAAGATCAGGGTTTGAGGTCTCTCCCTAGAGGGCTCTCTCTGCCCCGTGCCCATGCTATCTTTCAAGATTCCAGATCAGCTGCTTCGCCTGAGAGGCCTTCATCCTGTAGGTGCCGTCAGCATCCTGTAAATTCCTGGGGGGGTTCTTCTGCTTTGCTTTGGCTCTCTGCTTCCTCCTCTCTCCACCACCTTCAGTGCAATGCTTAGGCCATACCAGAGATTTAACAGATGTTGCTAAAAAACAAATAAATGGGAAAATGAACATCTTTATGCCCTTGAGTGAAGCTTTTCACCTTCTAAGCCTCCACTTCCTCATCTCGCCATGGGACTAATAATCCAATAAACCCTGGGATTTCACATGGTTTTCCATCTTGGTAAATGTCGAAGGTGACATAAGGTTAATTCATATTATTCCAATTCAGGAATTTCTGGAGAGTGGGGACTTCTTGAGAAGCCCCTGTAAAATCCTGGGCAAAGTCTCCCAAATCCTTGCCTCTCTCCAAAAGCCCTAGGGTCCTGGGTGATGCCAGGGTTCCTGGGCTGCCAGGGCCGTTAGCCTTCACACCTGACTTTACCTGGGTTGGTTCTTAACCAGCGAGGGTGCCTGCTTGCCCGCACCGCTGTGTGCTCAGCTCCTGCTTCAGGCCGGCGGTGGGGCGTGGAGGGGGCAGAGCTGCAGGAGAGGGGGAAAGAAAGGGCTGTGAGCCTGATGGGGGCACAACCAAGCTCTCCCTGGTCCCCAGGCCCAGACTGGAGTGTTTCCTGCCTCGCCTTCCTGAAGACCCGGGCCGCCAAGTTTGAATCAGAGGCCGCTTCCCTCATCGCCAACGGGCCCCGGGGTGAGAATGGCATCCCCCGGAGGCTGTGCTGTTCTTTGCTAAGACTTGGTCACCGCAGGTCCAGGTTTGGAGAGGGAGGGTCCCTAGGCGTTCACTATTGTCCTCCACAACCTGTGCTATCCCTCCCCCTGCGTGCTGTCTCTCCTTGAGCCCAGGCTGACCAAGCCCCCCGCCCCGGCCTGCTCTGGCCCAGTCCCGCCAGCCAGCCAGGTGGTCACGTGGGAGTGAGGGCCTGACTCCCCCTTCCTCCAAATCGAGTTTCCTTGCCCCAGCTGCCCACTCAGAGGCCCTCTGCAGGTGAACTGGGCCACAGAGGACATCATTTAGTCAGGCTGAGTAAACACCGAGCACGGCCTGTAAGGGGAAGGCCACAAGAAACCACAGGCAGCCTGACCGAAAAGGCTGAAGAAGAAAAACAAAGAATCCTAAGTGGAGCTCAGCTACGTAACCTGTTCATTTTAGGACAGACAAGCCAGGGCTCCCCGAGGGCTTCAGGGGGAGCTTCTGAGTCCGGATCTGCCACTCACTAGTGGTGACATTACACAAATGACACAACACCGCCCCCCACCCCTGGGCTTTAGTGAAACGTAACAAGTGGGCCACAGTCCTGCTCCAGAGCTCTAAGATTTTAATTAAAATTGCGAGTTGACAGCAGCCAGCCACCTGTGTTCTGGGGGCCAGGGGAGGCTCGAGTTGTGTGTATTGGTCTCAGGGTACTTGGTCGTTCGTGTTCTTCTCATCAGGTAGTAAGGGAGGCTCCGGCCTCGCGGCCCCAGCAGCCCCCGAGCTACAGATGCCCTTGGAAGCATCCCTCCACCCCCCACCGAGGCGTCCATGGCTTCTGCTTTAGCGGGGGGGAGCACAGAGCCCCCTTGCCCCTGAGAGAAGAGGAGGAAACTGCGTTCATGAGGAAGCCCCCAAGAGGAAGCAATACGCATGGGGCCCACTTCACAAAGGCTTGCTACATGAACAGCCATGTCTAAAACACAGTCAAGAACTGGGTGTGACTGGTAGGCCAAAAAGAACTGCCACCCGCAAGAATCCCTTTGACTAGGCAAGTCCCACTGTATATTTAAAATAAGTGCTTATACATACAGGCACACACACACACACACACGTATTATTGCTGTAGCCCAGACTTCTGGACCTTTCCTCCATAGTCAAAGCTGGAGCCCTTCTCATCAGGAAAGCTGCCCAGATTAGTGAAGAAAGAAGAAAGAAAAGGCTACTGAGCCACTTAACCCAAAATCCGTAAAGAGGACCCCTGCCCCAATATTTACTGATAATTCTAACTGATCGGTTAGCCAAGGGAAAAACAAAAAGGCCCTGGTGTCACGGGGCTGCAGTGCCTGTCAGCAGAGGCTCAGAGACTCAGCGCTGCTGGCAGAGGGCACACCCAAGGTGCCCTTCCTGCTGTCCCCTCCTCACAGGTTCTGTCACCTTCTGGAGGCTGTTCGGTGGGGCCTGTCCTATTGCAAACTTCACTCCTGTAAGTTGGGCAGTTGGTTGGAAATAACTTCCATGCTTTGGGCCTGTTGTTTTTTTCTTTTTTTTTAAAGATTTTATTTATTTATTTGAGAGACAGAGAGAGCATGTGAGAGCTTGCACATGAGTGGGGTGGGGGAGGGGTGTAGGGGGAGGTGGAAGGAGAAGCAGACTCCCTGCTGGGTGGGGAGCCTGACATGGGACTCCATCCCAGGACCTGGGATCATGACCTGAGCCAAAGGCAGACACTTAACCGACTGAGCCATCCGGGCGCCCCTTGTTGTTTTTTTCTTTTTTGACACTAGCCTGACTATGTAACACAGCAACTCCTGTGGGCTCCAAGTTCTTAGCTTTATTTCTCTATGTAGCATTCCTATCTTGCTGAAAGATTAACACAGGCACAGTGATTAATTTTTGCTGTAAATGAGGTACAGCATTCCACTTGCCATTGTCTGACAGGTAAGCTTTATCTGCAATGGTCCTGTGTGCATCTGTGATGGACCATGTGTGTGTGTGTGTGTGTGTGTGTGTGTCTGCGTCATGGGCCCTGTGTGTGTGTGTGTGTGTCTGTCTGTCTAGGAGTGACCCTGTGTCTATGTGTCTGTGAAAGGCTATGTTTATGTGTATGTAAGTGTGATGCGCCATGTCTGTGTGTGTCTGATGGACCGTGTGTGTGTCTGTGTCATGCGCCCTGTATGTGTGTGTGTGTGTGTGTGTGTCTGTCTGTCTGTCTAGGAGTGGCCCTGTGTGTATGTGTCTGTGAAAGGCTATGTTTATGTGTATGTAAGTGTGATGGGCCATGTCTGTGTGTGTCTGTGATGGACCGTGTCGGTGTCTCTGTAATGGGCCCTGTGCATGTGTCTTTCAGTCCAGGGACAAAGCGCAGGTCAGCAGCATCGCGGTGACAGCAGGAGATGTCCTTGCCTACGTGGCTGACCAGGAAGGCTTCGTGCACGTCTATGACATCAAAGAGTACGGCCTGCGGGGACCTGAGCTGCAGCCCCCCAAGAGTAGGCCATGAACTGCTTGTGTTAAATACTACGATAGGCACAGCTTTGGTTTTAATTGAATATTCTTGTTGGTAAAATTAAATTGTACCAGTGACGACGGGAGGGGGACTCTTAGCCCTTTAAGAATGGATGTAGAAATTGGGGCGCCTGGGTGGCACAGTGGTTAAGCGTCTGCCTTCGGCTCAGGGCGTGATCCCGGCGTTGTGGGATCGAGCCCCACATCAGGCTCTTCTGCTATGAGCCTGCTTCTTCCTCTCCCACTCCCCCTGCTTGTGTTCCCTCTCTCGCTGGCTGTCTCTATCTCTGTCAAATAAATAAATAAAATATTAAAAAAAAAAAAAAGAATGGATGTAGAAACAAATATTTTCGTAAAAATATTCACGGTTGGCACAGCTACAGGAAAATGGGCACTCATACATACTTAGACAGCAGGCAAATTGGTATATAGTATCCGAAGGGCAACTTGACAATACATAGCTTCAAACCTGCGGTCCTACTTCTAGGCACTTGGGCAAAAGAAAGATTAAGACAAGTGTACAAAGATTTAGTTATCAGGTTGTGAATCGATACGTTGTTTGTAAGAAAGACAATAATCAGAAGCAACCTAGATATCCAACATAAGGAGAATTGATTCAGTACGTGATGGTGTAACAAATACACTGGAATATCGTCTAGTCATTAAATAACAATGCTGTAAATGAAAATGTCTTCACGGGGAAAATATTCATGGTAAATTATTAAATGAAATTCAGATTGCAAAACAGTGAAGTACGAGTCTTTGTTAAAATGAAGAAGTATGTGGAAGACTGCAAGTCTGGAAAGACCTGCACCGAGGTTTTAGCAAATGTTAGCTCTTTGTAGATGAGGGTGTTTAGTTTTTATTTTTGGAAATCTGTATTTTCTAAATTTTCCAGAAACATATTGCTTTAGCAGTAAGAAAAAAATGTTTAAAAATTTAAAACCCTTTCATACAATTATACAAGTGCTCAAGTTTGGGAAAAAAATCAGACACACGAAAGAATGGACAATGAAAAGTAGTAGTTGTTACTCTGACCTCTTCTGCTACCTAACTTGCCATTGCTGCATCCCGGGAACACTGTTAATGAACTTTAATTTTCTTCCAGAAAGTTTCTCTCCATACACACACACACACACACACACAGGGCACCTACATACACACAATACATAATTCTCAGGACTTGTTTTTTTCTTTGTATCCCTTAGACAACTTTCCAACTAAGCATGTTTAGCTCTGTTTAGCATATTTCTTTTCTTCTTTTCTTTTCTTTTTTTCTTTACTTTTTAAAAGATTTTATTTATTTATTTATTTTACAGAGAGTGAGAGCACAAGTAGGGGGAACAGCAGAGGCAGAGGGAGAAGTGGGCTCCCCACTGAGCAGGGAGCCTGACATGGGGCTCAATCCCAGGACCCTGAGATCATGACCTGGGCCAAAGGCAGACGCTTAGCCATCTGAGCCACCCAGGCGCCCCTGTTTAGCATATTTAAAATCTAACATATTTAAATGGTTATATGAAATCCCATTAAGTACATTTCTATAAAGCCAAGAGAGAGGTAAATATTTGCATACTTCCATTTAGTCACCTTTTCCTGTTCGCCACAGAAGTTTAAATGCTATAGTAAGAGAAATTGGCATTTAGAAGTAAGAGACACCTGCCTAGCATTGGTCCTTTACTCCAAGTACTAGGATCATAGCTCTTACCTGGCAATTTACAAATCATTTTTGATTACATGTCTACTCCTGCATGCTTACCAAACCCTAAGCAGCGAGGGAAACCATAACATAAGCACCTTGCATGGGACCCATTTTATACGTCTTTGGACCTGGCATAGGTCTTACACATAGTAGGTGCTCGAGAAACACTCATCAATTAATATTGCAAAACCAACCACTGCCACACCAGTACCTCTCCGCTTGCTGGACTCTCATCCAGATCTGACCCCATCCTGCAGGAACTGTTGTACAACATCTAGCATCACGGTGGTTAACTCTCCCACTGTACTCAGGTATGTTCTTTCTTTCGATTTAGATGTGACATTCTGGCGGGCCCATGTCAGTGTGGTGACATCGTGAGTACCATCCATTTTAGAGTTCAAAAATTTGTAAGAGTTAAGATACTCTTCATAGCTTTGATCAAATCAACCCTCTCAGAAGGCCTCTGAATTAGCCAAAATAGGAAAATGGTATTACAGTCCTGCTGTTGGGGAGACAAGATGTATGCATTGCTTGCGCAGGGCTGACTGGAAGTCTTCATTTTTCTCATAAATGGATGATTGTCTTCCTTGACTAGATCTGATCTGGTATTTTACTGAAAGCTTAGAAACTTAGTAAATTAATTAATTTATTTATTTATATTTATTTAATTTTTTTTACTCAGTTGAAAGGAGTAGTGCTAAGACCTGAACTCTGGCCAGGCTGTTCTTTACAAACTCTTGATCTTCCCCCCGGACCCATTATCCATAAGATGGTTTCCAGTAGATCTTGTTTGATATCTTGGGGCTGGAGCTGGAGAATTTGGAGGGCGTGATGTGGTAGGAGGCAGGGAAAGAATGGCACCAAGAATAATTCAGGAGATTGACCTGGCTTCTATATTCCAACTGTAATTAGTAGACCATTGACATATTGATCCAATATCCCTTTCATGCTGGAGCAGCCTTGAACCATCTCTCCTCCCTTTTTATCTTATTAGTTTGGAGCTGATAGAAGAAAAATTTCTGCTGTCATCCTCCCTCGACCGCACCGTGCGCCTGTGGAGCAAGGATGGAGAGTACATAGGTATGGAACATCCACCCAGCTGCTGCCTCAGTCCCAGGTCAGGGCTTCTGATGTAGCCTCTGTTGAGTCATGAATTCTCTGAGGCCAAGTGTATTAGTCAGCTCAAGCTGCCTAACAAATACCATCCACTGGGCGACTGAAACAATAGACATTTATTTCTCACATGAGAACAGTTCTGGAGACTGGAAGTCTGGGATCAGGTGCTAGCATGGTTGGGTTCTGGAGAGAGCTCTCTTTCTGGCTTGCAGAGGGCCATCTTCTTGTATCCTCACACGGCAGAGAGACTGCTCTGGTATTTCTTCCTACAAGATCCCCCTCAGATCAGTGTTCTACCCTTATGACCTCATTTTCACCTTCATTACTTCCATAAGGCTTTATCTCCAAATATAGTCACATTGGGGGTTAGGGCTTTAACATGTGAGTTTTAGAGGAAAACAAAATTCAGTCTATACCTTAAAGTTAGCTTACTTTCACAAAAATTAGCAAAATCAAAGACATTTAAACTTTGAGAAATCAGCTAGACTGAACTCGGTGAGTTTGGTAAAGAACCATGTTATCATGGGGTCATGTCTCGGGAACAATTCAGGACTGGGGGAGCTGTGCACGCCTAGTTGGAGTAGGCTAAAGTAATGAGATTAACCCGACTTACTGTGTACAGAGACTCTGTATACCTGTTTCAGCAGGTCATCTTGTTTCCCTAACTGATATTCCCTGAAGCAAGTGTTAAAACTCTTTAGAATTTATCCTGTAAGTCCTGAGTATATTACTGAGTAGATTAAGCATCCATGTGATGCATTTGGTAGGAGGCATACCAGGCTCGAGTCTCCAGAGCCAACCGCCCTGGAATTCTTTCTTACGGAACTACAGAAGCAGAACTAAATTTGATTAGGTTGACCTAGCAATCTTAGCAGCAAGCTTTGCTCCAATTAGAAGACAGGTTAGCTCCAGCCCTATACTTGTCTCTATTCTTCCAGGAACCTTTGGGCAGCATAACCTCTGGGATATTTTCACTCCTGCCTCCTGGAGCCACCCTAGAGTGCCGCATGAAATTTTGACAGATCCGCAGAGCATGCCTGCTCACCCGGTGCTGGAAGGGGATGTGGCTGCTATGCACGCAGGAAAGGGGGAGCAAGACAACGTGGTGGAGGAAAAGGCTAAGGTTGGTCCTGGCACATCCAATTCACATTTTTGCATTTTGGAATTTTGTGGCTTCCAGGCAGATCAGCATGGAATAAAAACTGCATCCTGAAAGAGTCAAGGAATGACCCAGAGAACCAAGTAAATATGGAGATTAAAAGCGTGTCCCTAGATCACGTTACTGACCAGAGCTGGAGGGGGGGAAGGTGTTGGTCCGTCTGTGGGAGTGGTTGAAGCTCATCTCCCAGTGTCACTTGACTTTGTCCTCCTTTTGACCAACAAAAAGGCAGTAACTGTCCATGGCCTTGGAAAGTAAGAAGACTGACCATTATGCTCAGCCCCGCTGTCACATCTGAGAACGACAGACACTGAAAATTCAGCCCGCTGCACACACTCCCCATTAAGAAATAAACACAAAGGCTTGGCTTTTTAACAAGTGGAAGGAAGAAATGATCGGGTTAGTACCCTAGTCTATGAAAGTCAAAATTGGAGCAAGAGATTTTGAGAGGGCTCTGGTAGATGCAGTCTTGATTTAGAGCTTAGTGAAATATATGGATTTCCAAGAAATGCTTGCCCTTTAATAAATTGAAAAGAAGGTCATTTCATGAGCTATTGCTCACTGGTTATGTTACAACTCAAAGCAGAACACCTGCTCTGCCAGCAAAATAATGTGTCTCAGGTTTTTCCTTGGCAGCCTCCTAGAATACTGATCACACAGCATAACCTCATCACTGACTTTTGTGGAGAGCCCCAAACATGTTCAAAATAGGAAATAAAGGGAACGGGCAAGCATAGATCAAGAAAACCTTCCGTCTTGTCAGAGGCCTCTCACATTTCCACGATCGTGTTCTCATAAGCATTCCCAAGGTTATAAAGAGGTACCATAGTGGCTCTCAGGAGATCAGAATGTGCCTACCCAGGACTATCGGCCTATTTAGAAATACAATAATTTCCGCATGCATCTGATATAGAGCAAACTAATGAGTTCATTAATTTTGATAGACCCGCAATTTGGAAACAAAAGCACAGAGGGAGGTGGGAAGAGAGGAAGGCCAGGACGGGGGAAATGTGCTGACGTGTGCAGAAGCCAGGCGGATGTTTGGCTAGAAGGCAGTCCTAGAGAGAAATTCCCACTGCAAGTCTAATGTAGGAACAGGAAGGAGGAAGCTAAGGGAGGGCAAAGCAGGAGGAAGAAGGAAGGGAGGGGAAGGAAGAGCCAGGGAGGTGAGGAAGGCTACTCAGTTCAACAAATCAAAATAGATAATTTATGTGACGTTTGTTCTCTGAGGGTGAAAGGGGGTGGGGCAGCGGACTCCAGGATTGACCTTGGTCTTATGCAGATAAATCTTTAGGTGTTTCTGTGTTTATTATTCTGTCCAATTTGACTGCTGGTACCACAGGAAACAGTTTGTAAATTCTTTCCAAGAGAAATACACTGGGAAAAAAAGAAAAGAATCTGAGCCCTTATATAGTGTATTTGGGCCAGTCAATGGGAATCCAAACTGTGAAATTGCAGAATAAAGTGTTTGCAGCACTGTTTACAAGGTAAGGTCACCTGAGTTCTTATCTCAAGTTCATCTTCATTGGATGTGTGACCTTCAGCAATCTCTCCCATTAGTCTATGAAATGAGAGGGGGATTAGCTGATCTGTGAGTTTTGTTCCAGCCCTAAAAATGTTACGTTTCTCTGAATGTCTGTTTTGCAAAACTGAATGTGTTGATTGAATTCTGGGTGTCAGTAGCAATTCTTCTCGAATGCCAGCATATCAAACACAACTGCAACTAAAATAAGTCGATGGAATGCAGAAAATCATTCACCTGGAAAACATCACATATGAGGTTGTGGTTTGAAAACCGAGTAAAAGCTCAGGGGAACATGCTCTTGTTTTCTAACAGATTCAGCCAGCCTGGATCTTGTTCCTATACGGAAAGTTCGTGTAACTGACAAGTTATCCCTGTTCCCCGTCATGGTGTGATCATGGGTTCCCATTCCCATAACTGTTCCTTCTTCTTCCAGCCTCTAAAGACCCCTAACCTTCGCTCTCCAGAAGACCCTATCCTTGCAGTTGAAATGAAAGAAGACATAGATCAATGGTATGCATTTCGCAACGGCAGGTCAACCTAACAGGAACAGGCAGGGGGAAGTGATGGCCCCCCTGAAGTAAGGAAGGCTTTCCTGGCTGAGGCATCCCACGCCACTCTGTCATCAGCATGGGTCACTTGTCCCTAAGCACCCAGCCTGTGACCATAATAAGGTCATTATTCTGATCTCATCAGTGCGATGTCCTACCTACATGACCGGACATTCTTGTCTAGCCATTCCAGGTGGTTAAGGGCCACCCGGTTGGGTTCTTCACCTTGAGCTCCATGGCTGACGTTGCTGCCCTCAAGGCCACGTGAGGCACTACCCCCTCACTGGTCCTCTTACAGCTGCTCTGACCTCCTGAGGACATGGGGTTGGGGGCAGACACTGGGGGCCCAAAGCTCAAATAACATGGGGTACCACAAAGGCCCTGTGTGCCCTCCGGTCTCCCTGCACCTGGATGTGGCTGGGTTCTACAGAGAAGTAGGATGAACGAAAGCCTCTCTCCAGTTCTGCAAGGTGTTTTGTTCCCCAGGCCCCGTACCAGCCTTCATGGGTCCCAGTCACCAAGAGGCCTGAAAACAGCCCCTTCAGTGTCACCTGCTGCTCCTTGCATCATGGGATTTAGGTCTAGGCTGTGGGGCTGCATGAGTGATGACACCATTCTGACTTGTCCATTTCCTTGGGGCAATGGGTCCTTGTCATCAGGAGCCCAGGCCCCTTCTTCAAACTTCTGCCCAGTGTCCTAGCTCTGGTTTCTGTCTTCACTGTCACCTTATGGTACAAACAGCTGCCAGGGACCCCCACCTTCCAGGCAGTGTGAAGAAACAGGAGGATGGAAGTCCAGGACAAAAGGAGGCATATCCCCGTCAGATCGGCTCCCTTTATGGACTTTTCCAGGGGGTTCTGCACACTTCTGCTTGCATCCTGTTGGCCAGAATTTAGTCACACAGGCCACACCTAGCTGCAAGAGAAGTTCAGAGTTCTGAACCCAAGGAGGAAAGCAACAAAGGATTTTTGGTAGATGACTAGCAATCTCTGTTTGAGTGGGTCAAATAGTAAGATGTTTCAGACGCTCTTGAAATCGGAGGACATCACACATGGAAACCCCACCGTGTGTATCATGCCAGAAAAAGGCTGACAGTCATGAATCTAAAGTTTGGTCTGGGAGACTATTTGGCTCGTTAGAAAATGACATGGACTAGGATTAGAGCTACAGGTCTGTCTTTGAAAACAGTGTGACCTCAGGCAAGTCATTTACACTTCCTGTTGGTACACCTGGTGATCTCCCAGGTGGCTGCACTCTAAGGAGATGGTGAGCATGCTGGGGTGTTGGTCTGGAGACAGAAAGGGAGAGGGATCCTCCGTCCACAGACACCTGGGGTTTGATAGCACCAGCATCTCCATCATTGTCATCATGGGCAGCAGCGGAATCAACGTCATTCTTTAAACACTTTTGCAGAACCAGCGTGGGTTTAGTTGCCTCTCCTCAGAGTGTTAGTCTGCTCAGCTGCTGTAACAAAATACGACGGGGTAGCCTACACAACACACATTTATTCTTAGGTTCTGGAGGCTGGGAAGTCTGAGATCAAGGTTCTGAACAACTCAGTTCCAGGTGAGGTCCTTCTCACTATGTCCTCATGGGGTGAAACAGGACCATCTCTCTTCCTCTTCTTCTAAAGACACTAATGCTATCCTAAGGGTCCCACCTCATGGCCTTATCAACCCTAATTACCTTCCACAGACCCCACCTCCAAATAGCATCACACTGGGGGTTAGGGCTCTAACATCTGAGTTTTGAGGGGCACCATTCTGTCCATCACCAGAGATGGCTGGGGGTGTGAGGTGGGGCAAGGCTGCAAAACAACATAAACCAACAGCGGGAGGCAGCTGTGGGAAGATGCCATCACACTCGTTAGGTCCACTCCAAGGAGGCAGCGTGAATTTCGGCTCTGGACTCAGCACCAATTCTCTACCGCTGCATGGCCACAAGAGTGGAACATGAAGGCGGAGTTGTGAGCAGTGAAGAAAAGAGGTCAGAGTGGGGCTGCTTAAAGAGTCCCAACCAGGAAGGGAACCAGTGGAAATACTCTCCTCTGACTGGATAGACACCAGTTTGTTGGGCTACTTAAAAATATTTTTTTTTTTACGGCAGGGAACCCATGTACATCTAGTAAATGTTTTATTTCAATTTGCAACAGTAAAATGTACATTCGTTCCCCAATCTTTGAATGCTGGGCCAAGACTATTTCTTCAACTAAGAGACAAGTTCAGCACAGTCTTCCGTAAATATATTATATACGAATTTCAGTTTCTGCTCTTTTTAAGTAGAGCAAGAACTGAAAGATATTTGCAAAGCAATATGAGCACAGTAGCCTCCTAGATTTTTAGGATTTTCCCCACACTTTAAAAGTCGTCCCATCTATCCTCAATTCAATATCACCTTTCATCTGGTCTTTCCAAAGAATTCATCTTAGTTTTCACAAGTTTTTTCACCCTAATTTCATTAATTTTAAGTTGGTTTGTAACCACAATCAAATGCACCACTGGCACCAATGGTTTGGGAACAAATGCAGTGGGTCCTTGTTAAGCACACAACTCAACCCTCAACCATTGGGAGCAGGTGTGTGTCATCTACCAGCTGTGACCACTGGGAAGCTGTGGGCATCGAGCAGGGTGTTTACAGAGTCAGTCAATCCATCAGTTC
Organism: Ailuropoda melanoleuca; assembly: GCF_002007445.2. NCBI lineage: Eukaryota > Metazoa > Chordata > Mammalia > Carnivora > Ursidae > Ailuropoda > Ailuropoda melanoleuca. Next base: position 71,476,503 of record NC_048224.1, read on the forward strand.
AGTTAGGAGGGTATCTGCCACATGTGATCCTTTGAGTAGCAAGAATCAAAACAAATCAAACTGATGCTTTCCCTGGACAGTTTGGCTGTAGCACTGAGGACAAGAAGAAGAGAACACGGGCGGGAAGGAGGAGATGACCCTGTTGTTGGTCTACCCATACTGGTTTTACAGACACCTCATCTACATTCTCTCGGTGGGGCCCGGCCTTCTCAAATAGCACTCACATTATCCAACACCAAAAAGTGCTGAGCCTCTTCCAGGCCCCCTCTGATATGTAGGCGGGATTTACTAAATTATTTTGTTTCATTCTCACAACATCCTGGAGATGTACTGTGTGTTATCTACACTTACAGATAAGGAAACTGAGGCTTAGGAGTTTGCCCAAAGTCAAACCACTGGTCAGTGGCCACTGCTCTGTGAAAACACCGTGCCTCAGAGAAGGGATTTATATGAACATAGAAAGGAAGTTGTCGTTTTGTTTTGTTTTGTTTGATTGATTGATTGATTGATTTGAGGCGGTGTGGAGGGGCAGAGGGAGAAGGAGAGAGAATCGTCAAGCAGATTCTCCACTGATTGTGGAGTCCGAGGCAGGGCTTGATCTCAAGACCCTGAGATCATGACCTGAGCTGAAACCAAGAGTCGGATGCTTAACCAACTGAGCCACCCAGGCGCCCCAGGGAGGTGTCACTTTATAAGGCTCCAGATAGGAAGTAGAAACTGTTGGCAATGGGCGGGTTATCGTGGAATCAAGCACCCTCCCCCAAATGCAGGCCCGAGTGAGGGCACTAGTGTTAACTAGCTGGGGTTCACTTACACAGAAAGGGGTGAACAAGTAGCCAGGAGCAGGTGCTTTCCAGGCTGTGCAGGGTGAAGCGAGGCTGGGAGAGGCAGACTGGAAAGAGACTGGGTACCAGGGAGGCGAGTGGCTGACCCAGCAGCCGTGCATGGAGCAGAGGGAGGGAGCGGATACACTTGGACTCCCAGAGACACGGAGAGGGTGCTGACTGAGGCCATGGAAACCTGTAAACAGATGGAGAATAGCACCACAGAGACAAACTGTGCTCTAGTAAAGAGTAGTCAAGTATGTCAACTATCCCTGATAGATCTGGAACATTCAGGCTTGGTCTTGAGGTTTTTGTGGGAAATTGTCCGTGAATACTTCCAGGGAGTTTATTCAGCATTCATGCTACACTGTTTTTTGAGCACCACTCTCTGCTGGGCGTGGTGGGAATAGGAAGAGTCTGTGACCCAAAGGAGTGCACACTCAGGGAAGCAGGGGGTCCCCAGGCTCCACCCCTTCACGGCTTGGCTGCCGCCCCGACAGCCAGGGTGCAAAGCATCGTGGAAACAGTAGTGTGGGCTTCCTGGAAGAATGGAATGCCTACCCAGACCTGAAAGTTGAGTAGGACATAGCCCTTTAGAAGGGAACTTTTAGAAAAGGAAGCGTGGCTACAGCACGGATGGACCGTGAGGACATTAAGCTAAGTGAAAGAAGCCAGATGCAAAAGGACAAATACTGCAGGACTCCACTTACAGGAGAACTGGGAGTAGTCAGATTCAGAGAGACAGAGAGGTGGTTGCCAGGGGCTGGGGGAAGAGGGCAATAGGGAGTCATCGTGTAATGGGGATAGAGTTTCCATTTTACAAGAAGCAAAGAATTCTAGACATGAATGGTGGTGATGGTTGCACAACAGTGTGAACGGGCTTAATGCCACCTAACTGCACTGTAGTTCGCAATGGCTAAGACGGTACATTGCAAGTTATGCGAATCTTACCACAATTAAAAGTTAAGGGGAGTGGGGAGGGAGGGAGAGAGGGAAGGGAAGAGAGAGGGGAGCATGAGGCAAGGCCCAAGGCAAGAGAGAAAGGTGGAGGAGTTCCGGGGAGTGTGAGAAGCTCTGTGCACCCGCTGGGGTGGTCCTGGGGTGGGGGGAGGCAACAGTGGCAAGGACTTGACTATGAAAGGAAGGATTCTGAGGGGTGAAAGTAGATGGCTTTCCAAGGTGTTGAGAAGTAAACAAGAGGGAGATGAGCTGATGATGAAGGGTCGAGTAGAAGAGACCGACATGCACATGTTTCTGCTAAAGGAAGCCATGTGGTGATGGGAAGGACCACTGTGCTGAGCTGGGGGCTTGTGTTTCAGCAGGAGGCAGCAGGTGCCCAAGGAATCTGCCCCCTCACCTGGTTCTTTTCCTCCAGGCTGCTGCTGCACCGGAACCAGCCTTCCGGGAGAACATGTGAGCTGGGGTGGCCCAGCATCTACCAGACCCTCCGGTGCCACGAGGTTGCCTGCGTGTCCACTGTAGTGGAGAAGCCAGACTTGTCTATTATTGGCTCAGATTTGTTTAATTACAATTGTCTCGTGCTGGAAAAAGAAGGAAGTGAGGTTGCCCAGAAGGAGCACTGATCACATAGCAGTTTCCATGTCTGGACTCTGAAGGGACCAGGTTGCTATTTTCTTGGCAAATTCTTCTTCCCCAGTTAACCCAGATGTCTGAGTGAGAGTCCACTTTGCCCAACAGGGGCAACGAAGAACAGAGCAAGCAAGGATTCCAGCCAATGTGGGCTTCCTCCCAAAGCAATTAGAGCTTGAGTTGAAGCAACGGAGTTGGATTCAAGGTTTTCCTTCCTTGGAAGCCATGATTTCTCTAAGTGAAGACAGGGCAGAACTGATGGCCTGCAGCTCCCCCACACCCCAAGTATCACCACCAGCAACCACCTGCACATGGGATGGGACAGCGACCAGGAAAGGGAGGCTGTTGGTAAAAAACTGACAATTTTGAAAGTTTGCTTTGTGCCGGGCAAGGCTCAGTTAAGAGCTGGAAGGTATTATCTCCTTTATTCCTAATAACACCCTTAAGAGTAGATTCTGTTAGCGTCCCATTTCACCAACAAGGACACTGAGGCTCTAGGAGGTTAGATGACTGGCCGATGGCTGTCTGTTAAGTAAATGGCACAAGAAAATCCAGAGCCCACAGTCCTAACTGCCAATAATTTGTACTGTCTGAGTAGAGAAAAGCAGGGTCTGGGAATAAAATCAGAAGGCCAATTGCCCCCTCCTTTCCAAGCGTGGTCCTAGAGCAGCCATTCTGAAGCTATCGGCCCTCTCAGAGATCCCAACAGTGGTAGAGAAAGAATAACAAGCAGCCGCCAGTTACAGCGCACTTGCTATGCCAATCTCTTCAGGGGCATCATTTCACCTTGAAGCAGCCTAAGGAAGGTGCATCCCTGCTTTATAGATGAGAAAACTGGTCCTCAGAGAGATTATGGGTTTTTTGCACAAAGTCACACAAGCCCGACTCTTCAAACTTCAAACCTTAGTTTGGCCCCGGTCACTGGGCTATCAATCTCTACCCTTAATTCAAAGCCATCATTTTGCAAATGAGGACAGTACGGTACAGAGTCCATGACTGCAAACACAGGAAGTCTCTTGACCCTGCAGTCCAGTACTTTCTAGTTCCCACTCACCTGCTCTTTGGTCAGCCCATGAGCAATAGCTTTCTCAGAAGGGCAAGAGGGGTACTGTCTTGGCCATCCCCATCTCCCCAGAGGGCAAAGAGTCTGCAGGACTGAGGAGACGTGTCCTGCTTCTGGACCATGCTGCAGGTCCTGGGACCTGGAAATCTCAAGTCCAGATGGCCCTGAATCCATGTCCAGAACCATGCCGTGTCCTCTGGGATTTGTCCATCCCTGGAGAGACTACACAGTCCCAGGCCAGCAGGGCAGCAAAGAGGGCGGGTATTTGCTGGGGTGCAGACACACAGTGGACATCCTGACAGGGGGTGCCTGCATATGTCCCTCATGGTGCAGGAAGAAGCTAAGGGTGGAGGGAGCAAGAGGGTGAGCTGGGGGCTGGGAACCAGTGGCTGCCCTCCCTGCATTGCCACATCACCGTGGAACTATGAGGACTCCAAAAATTCTACATTCCTCCTGGCCTTCTGGGGCCTTCTGAGTGGCCAAGGTAGGAGGAGAGAACACTCACCATCTGTTAACATTTTACTGAACACTTTGTTAACTTGATATTTAATTTTTTTTTAAAGATTTCATTTATTTATTCGACAGAGATAGAGACAGCCAGCGAGAGAGGGAACACAAGCAGGGGGAGTGGGAGAGGAAGAAGCAGGCTTCCAGCGGAGGAGCCTGATGTGGGGCTCGATCCCAACACCGGGATCACGCCCTGAGCCGAAGGCAGACGCTTAACCGCTGTGCCACCCAGGCGCCCCTTGATATTTAATTTTAAAGACTGAACCTCCATTTGTACTCTTGCCCTGGCCCCTCAAATATCAGGGGTGAGCCTGCCCCTAGTTCCCTTTCTCTTCTCAGAGTCTTCTTGTCCCACACACCCCAAGGCCCCTGTGGCCTTATTCCCTATTCCACCCTTGCCAGGAATGTTGGATCCTCACTGAGCTCTTTTTAGGAACCCCCCACCATGAAGGGCATTCCACAGGTTTCTGTGTTTTCGGCAGCTCCAGGGCAGATGCTGCTCTGCTTTCCGGCTAAGTTGCCTGCTTGTTCCCTGTGATTTTTCTGACCCAGCCACGCAGGAACCCAGGCCTCAGTACCTCCAGCTGACACCGGTGGGAAACCCTCACATCAGCGAAGACTCCTGGTTACCCGCTGGGCAATCCAAGCTTAGGCAAAATGAGAAATGTATTGATTCATAGAATCCTGGGAAAAATGATGACCAAGGGCTTAAAAACCCCATCAGGACTGACCTATCCTCGTCCCCATGGTACTGCCTGTTCTCTCTTTCTCTGCAGACCAGTTCTGTCCACGTTGCAGGAAACAGGGCCACAACAGTCTCTGGGTTTAATTTGTAGCTTTAATTCCACAGAGAGACCGACTTCAAGTTCTCTTGGGTTCCAAGTCTCAAATCCCTAGCAAAGGGACTTGCTGATGTATCTTGGGTCAGCACTTACCTTGGCTCAAACCAAGTAAGGGCTGGTTCCTTTAGAAAGTAAAGGACTGGTTCCTTTAGAAATGGCTGGTCTCTTAGAGCCATGGTGATGCAAAGGCCCTGCTGTCCCCTGAAGAGGAGGGGGCTGGGTACACAAACAATCCTTTGCATGTTTCTGAAAGCTAGACAGTTGATTCCCACTGCCTCAGGCTATCAAACTATGCCTCTCTGCCTGCCTTTTCCTTCTCCTTCGCTCCCTCCCTTCCTCCCTCCTTCCTTCCCCTCTTCCTGACATGGGTTTAAATCCTGAGTTTTCTCCTTGCTACTGAATCCAGGCTCCAGAGGCGCAGGCAGGACCTGCTCGCAGCTCTGTTCCCAGCTTGCTGATGGCCCAGAGCATATTATTACTCTATCCCTTAAGCCTTAATATCCTCAGCTGCTAAAAAGGGAAGGGGGAGCAGTTTGCTCCCCACACAGGTTTTGTCCTTCTGTTTCTGAATCTTTGAGCCTCCTAAGCAACCAACCTACCTTGGCCAGACCCCCTTTCCCACCCTACTTTATGTAAACCTTTAAAACACCGGATCTCTCCCTATTTTAATGAAGTACTCATTTTTAATCCTTTATTTTTGGACCATAACATTTAGAGTTTAATCCTCGGGGTTCTAGCCTGCCTACTTGGTACTATTTTAAATTGAGAGCTCTGCATTAATGCTGTTTTGCTGAGGGCAGTGTTCCCTCATTAACTAATCCCTTGAGGAAATAATGCCATTATATGAAGTCAGCGGCCTTCTAAACAAAACCCCTCTTGTAAATCATGACAAGCAGGGTTCCAGATACCTCCAGGTGCTACTTCCTATTGGTCTGGCCTTGCTGGAAGAAAATGGGGCAAAGCAGTGAAGAACATCGGACCTTTTTCTGACCCTTCCCACTCCACCTCTGCAGCCAGAATCCTGCTTTCTCACCTGCCCGCTGCCCAACACAGCAGGAGCAGGGACAAGTGCAGCCATTACCTGCAGGGCCTTGCAAAAATAAGTCTGGGTAATGTTGGATTAAAGACCGTTCAGCGGGTTTGTTTACCTCTGACCCCATCTGAAGCTAATCACCTCCCAAAGGCATCACCTCCTAGCACCACCACATGGCAGTTAAAGCTTCAGCATATGGATTTGGGGGTGTCACCAACACTCAGTCAATAACAGAGAGTAACTTGTTCAGGATCATAAGCAAGAAGGTGGAGAGCCACGTCTGGGAGTGACGTCTCCAGATTCCTCCATCTGTCCTCTTTCCCTTGTACATAAAGGACAGCATGGGGCATCATGGACTACCAAGTGGGGAGAATGTGCTGGGCAGCTCGTGGGAAGGATGAGACCGGATAGCATGTGAGATACTGATGATGCCCCGCCAACAACCCCTTCTTCTGGTGAGAGCCCAGGGGGAGACACGCAACAAGGAACAACAGAAGATGGAAGCAAGTGCCATCTTATTGCTAGCTGGGATGCCCAGTAGACCTTTGGTTGGACTGCTCCAGGAAGCTGAGCTGAGGCTTATGACAGCTCAGAGCCTGAGCAGGTCTTTCCTTCTCCTATCCAAATCGTACCACTGGACTTTGGTGAGCTGAAGACTCTGGTGTGAGTTGACCCACCATGAGTTGTGAAGCCCTGTTGGGATCCCCGTCTCTCACCAGTGGTATTTGAGTGATGGCACTGTCTTCTCTCCTCTGTTGGGGACAACCCAGAGTAGCGCCACTTGGCCAAGCCTTGGAGCACAATTTGTTTGCCTTCCTGGGATGCTCTGGTAGAAAGCAGGGGCCCATCAAAGAGGAACCACAGTCTTTTCTCCACTCCAGGGGCTCAGGGGAGGCTGGCTACAGCTCCTAGAGGTTTGACAGGCAGCCTCTGAGATTCAAGACAGGGGCAGGATCATTCTTCTAGACCCCGGAAACCACTCTGTCCTACCTGAATCCTGACCATGCCCAGACCCTTCCCCGAGATCAGCCTCTACCCTCCACCCCTCATAACACCCCCTGCCCTTTCTGATCAGGTTAAACCTGGGCCTGTTCTCTCCCCGCCCTCAGTTCCAAGATCACAAAGAGAACATTCTATAGTTCAGATGCTAGTCTGAAATAATTTGGCCAGTTTGATAGATCACGCCTGCTCCTCCCTCCCATTCCGAGACACACTTTCTAGGCTTCCCTTTCTCTTCTGCCTCCTGTTGTGGTGACGCTCATGAAGAAAGATGTCATTTCCATGCCTCTTTACAATCATCAGAGGTATTACTAAAGGCTTACAAATCTTAATTACTGGCTTGATATTCCTACCCAACAACAAAGCAAGCACATTTTATTTGGGAGATTTCTCTCTGGTGAAACACAGGAAAACACTGCAAGAAAGACAGGCACTATTTCTTCTTGTCCACTGTGGGGCACAGTAGTGGGCTGAACAATGGCCACCCAGACCTAGCAAGTTCCCATCCCCAGAACCTGTGAATGTGATCTTACTGGGAAGTGGGTCTTTGTAGAGGTGATTAACCTCAGTATCATGACAGGGGAGATGACCCTGGATTATTTGGGTGCGCCCTGAATGCCATCCCAAGTGTCCTTGTAAGAGAGGCAAAGGAGAGAACATGGGGGAAAGGTGACCATGGGGAGAAGGTGACATGAAAAAGAGAGATGAGGTCGCACGCCAATGGACACTTGGAGCCACCAGAAGCTGGGATAGGAAAAGAGGGATGCTCCCCCCAGAGCTCTCTGTGAGAGGGGAACCCTGCCACCAACTTGATTTCAGACCTCTGGCCTCCCGACCCATGAGAGAGGAGCGAGGAATGGAGAGCAGTGAGTGCTACAGAGCTGCCAGAGGAGATGAGGCCCAAAAGGTCACTAGCCTTAGCCCCAGAAAGTTCACTGGTGATTTCTGAGAGCAGAGCAGTTGGAGTGAATGGATGTAAAGAAACAATGCACAGGGTGTTTGCAGAACACTCCCCCACATGTAAACTTAGGAGAACGAGCAGTAAACCAGAACCCTAAATCACTTCCAGTGCCTGCACGTCCTTGGTCCCACTGAGTAAACTGGCCCTGGAAATCAGAACCACCTGTTTCAGCCACCGGCATGGAACCCAGAAAGAACCCCCAGGAGTCCTGGGTCCTCCCTTCTGTCCATCTGGTGTCACCCAGGTCTCGCCCCATTGCCTCCACCTGTTTCCTACCTGGGACCCTTCCGAATTTCAACTGCAGCCAAGAACTGACTTTCCCCTCTTTCCCATGCGATCCAGAGTTTTAGCCAAGAGTGGATTTCAAACTCCATCCCTTACAGACACTGTCAAGTCTCATGACCCAAAGATCTCTTTGGAATACCGGGCCGGAAATAGAAATCCACATGTGTCCAATCCTGCTTTTGGTTTGTCTCGTGGGGGCAGGCAGAGGGCATGCAGGGGGCAGGGGGCTGCCACTGGCCCCCGGAAACAAGTCTGCAGAGGGGTCTTGCAGGCCCTTGGGACCGACTCCAGGCTGAAGTCTACGCAGATCATCGTGTTCCTGACAGGGTGCATCCTTTCTTACGGAAGGTAATAAATCCTCACTTCCTCATAGGAGGAGAGGTCAGGCCAGTTTGGGCAACCAGGGAGAGCAGTCTGAGGCTATCCTCCTGTAGCTGTCTGGGGAAGCCGGGGCTTGTGGAAGAGGGTCCCTGAGACCGTGATCAGCCTCCCCTCAGAGAAGGGGTTGATGCGGAAGTGTTGGAACAGGATTGTGGCTTCCCCTGGGGAGAAGGAGTGACTCCCAGGGACCCTGTGCGCCCCTACCCGGATTCCCCCCACAGGCCCCCCAACCACCCACCCTTCACCCCGGCTCCGTGTGTGGCCCACTTGTGCTTCTACACCCAGAGCTTGGGGCACGGCCTCCGTGCTAACTGGCCATCTGTTTCGGCTCAGGCCGCCCCCCTGAGTGCCGCACCTGGCACCCCCCTGCTCACGGGCTCTCTGCCCGGGCTCTCGGCACAGTTCAAACGCAACACGCACAAAGGGGACTTCGGCTCTCCTCACCTCCCCCCTGTGCGGGCTCCATGTTGAGGAATGACGCCAAAGTCAGAGCCCTGGGACTCAGCCTGTCCCTGTCCCCACCGTTCATCGGGAGCCCACAGCACACCAGGGAGGAGAGGCGCTGAAGTGACAGAGGAGCGCGCTGAGGGCTCGGGGGAGGCGAGCCTTCTGGGGCAAACCACGGGCGCCGAGTTCAGAGAAGGGATCTGCGAACTGCATGGGTTATTCCTGATGATTTCTAGCGACAGGAAAGCTGTAAGAACGGCTTGCTTCCCTCTCAGCATCCCAGCCCATCCTTACTGCACACAACTTCAGGACGGGCAGGGATAGCTGGACTCCTGAGGCTGCCCTCCAAGCACGGAAGAATCACCTCCTGCCCACCTTCCTCCATGCCCCACGAGGGTGCTGTGTAGATGCTCTGGGCTGCGGAGAGCCCGGGGAACCCAGGTTAGGAGCTGGCAGACCCTGCGGCTCGCTGTGCCAAGCGTCCTGAGATGGGCTCCTCCCGCCACGCCGCCCAGGGCTTGAATGGAAGGTGATGCTCTTACAGAGCTCTCCTGTGGGCACAGTTTGGGCCCCAGGAGGGCGCCCATCACAAGTGCCCCCTCCCGCCCTGACCCCTGGACACAGGTGCGGGTCAGCACGGTCTGCTGGGGGACTTCGCACCCTGCCCAGGAAGCAGGCGTGCATCCAGGAGGCAGGGCAGACATCAGCAAGGACAGAGGAGAGGCGTGCTGGGCTCATGCCAGTCCCGACGTTCTGGAAGCCCAGTCGCCCCAGGTTATTCACACACTGGTTTTGCAGTGCTCTTTAATTACATGTAATCATTCTTCCTGTAAATTCCCTCTTTGAACCAAAGTACTTGAAGTTGGGTGTCTCACACTTGACAGCAGAGAGACCTGACTAGTACAGCAAAGGCAGGGCTTCCTCCTGAGGACGCAGGGCTCACGACCGCGACACATCAGCTGTGAGCGGAAAATGTAGGGACCAATTGCGTGCAGGACGCCTGTGTCCCACTGAAACACAACAATTGCAAAGTGGAGATCTGCTAGTCTAGGTCTGATTTTTGTAGCTGTTAAGCAGTAGGGCTGTTTACTCTTGGATGTGTCTTATCTACTAATATAAGAATGTTATGACCCTAATCATGAGATCACCCCTAAAGCTTTTATAAAGATGCAGTTGATCTAAGTGAATACAAGTACTGTCTAATTATTTGACTAATAAAGAACCAGCTTCTAATTCCTCAGAAAAGCTCTCCTTAGGCAAAACATTTATGAATAGTATTGCTGTAAAATGTCCAACATTCTCAATCAAAACTTACTTTACATCATTTAAAAAAGGGTTGGGCTGCTTATGATAACCAAAGGCAGTGTATAATCCTCGATTGCATCCTGGATCCAAAAAGTAGCTGTAAAGGACATTTAGGGGACAAGTGATCCTGATAATGCTATTGAGCCAACGAGTGGTTCTTGGGTGTGGCATTGGACTTGCGGTTTGGGAGGAGGACAAGGTCCCTATTCTGAGAAGGTATGTGGGGAAGAGAGAGGTGAGTGTTGCCATGACTGTAATATTTTACTAACTTCTCCAAATAAAAAGGTAGGGGTACTTAAAAAAAAATACAATGCTACTCTGGTATTTGTTGTTTTAAGGGAAAGGGATATTACTAAGGCAACTCTTTCAGAGGTTTTTCTTTTGTTTTGTTTTAAGTGGGCTCCATGCCCAGCATGGACCCCGCTATGGGGCTTGAACTCATGACTGTGAGATCAAGACCTGAACTGAGATCAAGAGCCAGATGCTTAACTGACTGAGCCACGCAGGCACACTCCTCTTTTAGATGTTTTTTTTATGCTAGTGAACAGGAAAATTCACAAATCCTGACAGTCACCACTTTTTGGGAATTGGGAAAATATTGTCCTCTGCTTATGGACTATGAAGTCATGGTTCCCAAGAGCCATTTTTTGGCACCATCTGGATTTAAAACCTTCCAAATCTGGAAGTGGTTAGCAAAGAGGTAGTCCTGGGCACCCAGCAATAATAAATAGGCTGAATTTCCGGTAACCCCACAGCAAGTGGTTGGTTCGCTGAGCAGGAAGACAGGCATGCTTCGACTGCCTGTGTCTACTTAAAAAGCCATGCTTTTTACAGAAAATATGAAAGGGAGGAAATTTAAAAATATTGCTGTGTTTGTGTGTGTGCAGTGATAGCAGTTGAGGAGTAAACCGTATATGCTGATGTTGGAGAAGAAAACCAGCAAAGAGGAAGTGACTCCCTCCTCTTGGTGCGGCAAGCCTTCTGGGTGCCTGCTCTGTGCCCCCATCACCAAACACTTCACGCATCTAAATTCCTTTTGTTTTCACAACCACTTTGTAGAGGGAGAAACGGGGCTTACAGAGGAAATTGGCAGGTCAATGCCAAAGCCATGCTGATTGTAAAAAGTGGAGCCAGAATGGAAACTCCAGTATGTTTGACTTAGAAGCTATGCAAACACTTAATTTATTATCCAGCACAATTCCCAACTGAGCCCGAGCCAGGACTGCGGATGGAGGGGATTGTTTCCCGATTCCCTCTACTTGGCTTGTTTGATTTTTAGTAATAAAAGACCAAAGTATCTAAAAGGAGCACATTTGTAGGAAATCTCTGGGATGGATAGAGCAGGCGTATAACATGCAGAGGTTGTTGGGGTGAGGGGTGGTGATGATGCAGGGAAGGGCCCCCTAAGAGCACTGGAGCAAATAACTCTTACCATTCATTCAGTTGCCGGCACGGGGGATCATTCTCAAGATGACTCAAACTTTAAGTGATGAAAACAGAAGCCAGTAAAATAATGTACACAGACCTATGGAAAAGCACAGCAACCATTTCACGTCAGTCCCCAAATTCCCCTAGTGCGAAGAGACAGGAGAGGTGTAAGGAAGTTGGGGAGCTATAAGTGAGAACTGAATATCCACAGCCCACGAGAAGAGGCTACATGCAGAAAAGATAAATGGATGAGCACATATCAGTTTACAGAACACAGTATCAATGCTGGGAAAATGAAACTTCAAATTCTTGGTGCTGAAGTATCAGTTATCACAGATGCTACACAAGCAATCAGCAGCTCAGGAGTTTCTGAGCTTGTATATTACACTCATCTGGGAACCGTGGAAAATCCTGATGCCCAGGTCCCATCCCAGACCAATTAAATCAGAACTTCTGCGCGTGGGTATATATATATATTTTAAGCCCCTGCAACACTGTAAGTTGCAACCAGTGTTGCAAATCACTGTTTCTAGGCCAGAGTTTAAGGGAAAGGCAAGCTTGGTTTTTGTTTTTTGTTTTGTTTTTTAATGAACAATTGCAAAGCCTCATAAAAGCATGATCAACAATTGCAATTGTCTAACAGAACTGATACTCATCTTGACTCTTTTTGATACACTGATATTTTGCTTAATCCCCTGCCCCCTCTCCTTTTCTGTCTCTTGACCAGGGTTGAAAATACTGGATTAAGGGTCTGTATGTGGTAAAGAAAAGTTCTGGTGTTTCATATAAGCATGAGTTTACAAAACTATATACAGCCTGGTGGGGGAAAAAACCAGCAAATTGTAAGATCGTTGAATTCAACAGAGAATTTCAAAAAACAGATTCCGAATCCTCTCATGAAGCATTTGCAATGATGACACAAGTGTATTTTGACAGTGCTAATACACCCCAGTGCGTGCTACCCTCTCTCACTCTACTGCCACAGAGAGAACACGGGCTTTGGAGTCAGTCAGACGTAAGCTCCGATCAACATTCCAACTTGGCCGGACTGTCTTCTGTCCCATTTCTCCACTTGAAAACTGGGAAGTACCCACCCCCTCAAAGGATAGAGAAGCCCGAGTAAGAGCACCTGGCAGAGCGCAGGGACACTCAGGGCTGGTTACGTGCCGATTGCCAACCTTCTCTTTCTGTATGATTTTGAAGTTCAGTCACTTTCCCTAGAGCGGATCTCAAGGGGCAGGGGTCATTTTGGGTTGTCACAACAGGGGCATCGCACCTAGTCGATGAGGGATGCTGTTGAACATTATACAAGGCACAGGGCAACCCCCACGACACAGTATTACCCATTCCCGAGTGTCAGTGGCTCTGAGGTTGAGAAGCCCTGCCACCAAAGAGTGCACAACATTAAAGACTCTGCCAAGGGTACGTGATGAAGCTTTGGATGAGGAAATGGGAGATTCGGGAAAGTTCGGAGATCCAAGAATCATAGTATACTTGGGGAGGGGGCTGAGGGAGGCACAGTTTGGACCCTTGGACGTGAAACTACATCCTTTTTTACCCCAAAAAGTGCTCTTTCCACTGTATCATAGTGCCACCTGTCCTTAAGTAGAGTAAGAATGGTGAAGGGACCCACACCATGCAGCAATTCTGAGAAAATAAAACTAGAGACTGGAACAGCTCATTATTCTAAAGCTTTCAAATATGTCACACATGCTCTTATTATTTACAAAACACATGCAAATACAGGCTCAAAAATTACTAATTTTGACTGGTTGTCTTTTAGGAAGTAGCCAAAGCTAGCGAAGCTAGACCACCAAGAGAAAACCAGAGCACATTTGCCAGAGTGAGCCGCAAGGGCACAGGGGACACTTCCCCCTCACCCTGGCCCCTGCAAGAGCTTCACCATGCCCAAACTCCTCCGTTCTTTGGGAAAGCGACTCTCTCTCTCAAAATATCATTGAACCAGGACTCCATCTCTCCAGAAAAGTATGACGTGGTTATTTTGTGCTGATTACATATAGATCTTCCCGCACAGCAAATACCGCAGGCAAGGCAACAGTCTGGGTACAAGTTGACAAGTGGTAATGTCAAAAAAGAAATATTGAACACTGCTGATAAAAGCGAGTCATTGGCAACAGCTGAAGTTTATTTTTTGGTCTTTCTAAAAGTAACTCTTGATTGTTATTTTTAAAAGAGCCATATTGTACTTTTTGATGAGAAATCAAGGACAATAAAGATCAAGTAAAAACTAGGGATTTTACCCACAAAAGTTCATCATTGCTCAGACTTAACCAACGTTCATGATGACCTAGACTCCGGAGGTCCATTACTGATTACTAAAGTCAGTAGATATTTTTATTTTATTGGTTTTAAGTTTTTATTTAAATTCCAGTTGGTTAACATACAGTGTAATACTGGTTTCTGGAGAATTTAGTGATTCATCACTTATATACAACGCCCAGTGCTCATCAGAACAAGTGCCCTCCTTAATGCCCATCCCCCACCTGCAGCAACCAGTTTCCCACGGTTAACTGTTTCCTGGTTTGTGTCTCTTTGTCTTATGTTCATCTGTTTTGTTTCTTAAATTCCACCTGTGAGTGAAGTCATGTGGTATTTGTCCTCCTCTGACTATTTCACTTAGGATAATACCCTCTAGCTCTATACACATTGTTGCTAATGGCAAGATTTCATTTTTTGATGGTTGAGTAATATTCCATTATATATACCACATCTTCTTTATCCATTCATCGGTCGATGAATGCTCGGGGTCTTTCCATAGTTTGGCTATTGTTGATGATGCTGCTATAAACATCGGGGTGCGTATATCTCTCCAAATCAGTATTTCTGTATTTTTTGGGTAAATACCTAGTAGTGTGATTGCTGGATCATAGGGTAGTTCTATTTTTTAACTTTTTGAGGAACCTCCATACTATTTTCCAGAGTGGCTGCACCAGTTTGCATTCCCACCAACAGTGTAAGAGGGTTTCCCTTTCTCTACAACCTCACCAACACCTGTAGTTTCCTGTATTGCTAATTTTAGCCATTCTGACAGATGTGAGGTGGTATCTCATTGTAGTTTTGATTTATATTTCCCTGATGATGAGTGATGTTGAGCGTTTTTTCATGTGTCTGTTAGCCACCTGTAAGTCTTCTTTGGGAAAATGTCTATTCACGTCTTCTGCCCATTTTTTAACTGGATTGTCTTTTGAGTGTTCAGTTTTTTAAGTTCTTTATATATTTTGGACACTTACCCCTAATCAGGTATGTCACTTGCAAATATCTTCTCCCATTCCGAAGATTGCCTCTTAGCTTTGTTTCCTTCGCTATGCAGCTTTTTATCTTGATGAAGTCCCATTAGCTTATTTTTGCTTTTGTTTTTCTTGTCTCAGAAGACCTATCTAGTAAGAAGTTACTGTGGCCAGTGTCAGAGGTTACTGCCTGTGTTCTCCAGTGAGCAGACATTTTGAAATATCAGTCATGACATAATAACTTAAGTGAAAATTAAATATAAAAATCGATGCTTTGTTAAATAGAGAACTTACTGAAACTAGTCCATGTCCTGAGGATTCTAGGTGATTATTAGATATATATATATATATATATAAAATCAATTGTGTAAGCCTGTATTAGATATAATAATCAAAGTAGTCAATGTTGACAATGTGCTTTTTCCCCCACATCCAAAAATACAACATGGAGGTCTGCAAACTATAGCCATTTGAGCCATTTAAAAAAATACTTCATCTTTACAGAAAAGTGATACTACAGAAAATTTCTAACCTTTAATTACAAAAACAAACTTGGACCAGACTGATAGTTCCTCTATCATTATCACCAGGTACTATTTTAGGATGAAAGAAAATAAGTTTTCCCATTCATATTTTTAAAAAGCTTTCATTTTTTTTATGAGCTTCCCAATTATACACAGAACACTAACCTATCTTCACTTCTCAATGGGGGAATCATATACCCAATGAGTATATATTAACATGCATTAAGAGAACAGAAGGAAAACCACAAAAGAGACAGACTTTAAATGGTTAAAAAAAAATGAAAAAAAAATTACGAAGAACATTTTATAAAACAAAAAATCAACAAACATTACAAATTAGAATAAAGTATTTAGGAAAGAGGAACAGGCAAACCTACAATGTTGAAGTACATGCCACACAAAGACAAGTTGCTTAGTGCTTAGTGGCTGTTTGGAGTGTGGACTTTAAAATTTGAGTGAGTGGGGTACCCAGGAAGTTTTGAGGACCAAACTCTGAAATACCTGGTGCACAGTTGCTGAACAGTAGGTATTATAATAGACTAGCAACAGGTAAAACATGAATTCTGCGCCTTGGTGAGGGAAAGCTGGTCCTCATTAAAGGAACGTAAGACCGTGGTCCCGTTGAGGGTAGTGTGGTTACTTCTCTCTCGTAAGCCCACGTCTTCCCCAGCACACCCCCAACACTTCTTGTCCTTAGAAAATAAGCAGATAGACAGGATTCATTGCAGCATTAGATAGCAAAACCCAGAGAAACCTCTCCACCGACACTGGGACTGGTTAAAACGCTTTTTTGTATGTCTTTATATTGGAACTCAGGAGAGCAGTGCAGTTACAACACCTGACTATATTTACTTCTTCCCTTGGTTATGAACAGTTTTAAAAGAGCCTACACAACAGGAGAACACGCATACGGGTCCCAACACACCTTCATTAGGAGGGCAAGGCTTGAAAGGTATGCAACAAGTTAACGGTTTTTTCCTGGCGTTGGAGTTATAATCAACTTTATACCAAAAAAACATTTAATGTGATAAATATATGCCATAAAAGGAAAATTGGATTTTCATACAAAGTAACTTCATTTCTGCTACAATTTATACACCTGCCCCCTCCCAATTCCATTTTTGAGTTAATGACAAAACCGTTTAGAAATGACACCATAAGATGAACTTTATTTTAAAGCTCATAAAAGGCTTCACAATATCAGTTACAAACAGAATCAACACTTCTTCCAATTTACACCTTCACATGACAAAGTACTGTATAACAAGATATATAGTTGAAAGTTTTTGTTCTGCATGCTAACACATTTCACTAGCTTTTGCTTTACTCGTTGATTTTTAATATCAAAGCAAAAAGTCATATTCTATTGGACAGAATTAATATTAGAAAGCCCTTATGAAATCAGACTTAGTCTTGTTTATAAACATCCACACCCACACACATGCTGAAATGGAGAGCAAAATGCAAGAAAACTACCTTGGCAGGAACAAATGCTTCAGGATTTTAATCACAGCCCTCTTGAACAAGCAGTACAGTTTGTTTTATTTTCTCTGAAAGACAAAAGTCAATTTCATCCTCAGTGATGCAAATGGTAATACTGCACAGAAGCTTAGTATGAATTCACAATTCCACAGGAATCTGAAAGTTACCAAGGCAATTTTCCCTTTTAGGATCATAAAGACTACAGACTTAAGCTTTTTTTCTCTTTCCATATAATACACAAAATTTCTAAACATCCTTAAAAAAGAAAATATAAATAGTCTCAGTATGTTATGTAGAATCACATACTATGGCAAAAATATTTTATTCATTGAAGGACTAAGCCAACGTGAAGTTATCTAGTCCAAGTCCATATTAATGGAACTCTTCTCGTTAGGGTAACATTCCCCATTCTGATGTGGAGGCTCAGCACCGAAATTTTCTTTGCCTTCTAAATCTTCCTCCTTTTTATCAATATTTGGGCCATTTGGAGTTCTTTCCAGCTTGGGTGATTCAATTTTTGGCTTGGGTTGTGTCACGACGGGTTCACAAGTGTTATTCAACTCCTAAGCAAGGAAAACAAAACTGGTAATCAGGTTAACTCCGCTCCATCCCATCATTTGCAATTACTTTCCCAACACAGCAGCTGAACTGTTATTTTTCTATCAACTCCAATTATACATATCTCAAGGAATTCAATTTCCTCATTACACACTTGCCCAAAACTATGGCTTGAAGCCTGATCAAAAGAGAAAAGAGCAGGAAATATTCTATGATGAGTCACGAACTTGCAAAGTACTCCCATTTGATTACCTCATTTAAACCTCACAACAATATTAAAAAATAGAAATTTTGATCTCCACCAATGAAAGATGAAAGACGGTCCAGAGCGGTTAGGTAACTTAACCTCAAGATCAGGAAAACCAGTGCGCGAAGGACTGGGATTCAAGCTTAGAACCTCCCAACTTCAGAGGCTCACAATTCTTGAGGCACTGGGTGACTCAGTCGGTTGAGCTTCCAGTTCTTGACTTCTTCGGCTCAGGTCATGACCTCAGGATTCCCACACTGGACTCCACACTGTGGAGTCTGCTTGGGATGTTCTCTCCCTCTCTCCTTCTGCTGCCCCGCCCCCCCGCAACTCACACGCTCTCTAAAATAAATAAATGAAATCCTAAAAAAAAAAACAAAAAAAGGCTCACAATTCTTTAACCTTCATTGTGTGTCAACATTCTTCCAGAGGGAAAGCATTCTTTGGTTTTCTTCTCAACTTTCTTCAAAGTCTCACACACTCAGCAAGGCCTTCCTTGATAAAATACCAATGTAGGTCCTTCTCCAGTGCCCAGAATCTCCTAACCCTTTTGACTACTTTATTTTTGCCCTCAGCACCTGACCCCATCTGATACACTTCTCCTCGTCTGCTGTCAAGCCTTCCTCAAACCAGCGAGTAGGTGACTGCCACAGGGGCAGGGACTGACTTTGTACACTCAAAGCTTAACCTGAGGACAATGGCTGCCACGTAGTAGGGGCTCAACAAGAATATTTGTTGAACTGAATAAATAATGAAGAAATGGAAATTTAAGAGAAACATACGGTTTTCTATATTTTATAGTATCAATAATGAACTAAGAAATCTGGTCTCAATCAGGATGAGGTAAAAGACTGATCAAAGAAAGAGCTATGTTTACGGTTCACAGGATTGCAACTTGAGTCTCTAAGACAACACAGCAGTAATCAGACAATACTACTTACCTTTATTTTTGCTCTAATTTCATGAGCACGTACAGCTGGATCCTGATCAAGACTCTTCTTAGCCTGAGCGTTCATGATGTTGTTCATCCACTCCATCACTTCATTAACAGACTTCTCAACCTTTTTCATCTCAGACTCATCAATATGATTATATTTCTCATCCTGAATGGAAAAAGGCATGGTCATTCTATAGACTTAAGTATTTAACATGAGGTACCTGGGTGGCTCAGTCAGTGAAGCATCTGCCTTCGGCTCAGGTCATGATCCCAGGGTCCTGGGATTGAGCCCCACATCAGGCTCCCTGTTCAGTGGGGAGACTGCTGCTCCCTCTCCTTCTGCCCTACCCTTGCTCATGCCCTCTCTCAAATAAATAAGTAAAATCTGGGGGGGAAAAAAAAAAAGTAACAGTAACTTCTAACCTGACCCAATTTTCCATGAAGTTCAAATCTATCTCCAGTATCAAATACCAAAACAAATTTCTCATTTAAGAAGATGCGTTCACAGTGAAGGTTCCTCAACTTAGTATCAGCTTATTAAAATCTAGGGTAACCTCCTCGCAATGTACAAAAAGACTTACATTATTTCTGAAGTCTGCGGCTATCTTGGCATAGTGCTGCAGTCTCTGTCCCAGTTCTTCAAACATTTTTGGTCGTTCTTCAGCTTCTTGAAACCGAACTTTAACTGGAGTGCCAATTTTCTAAAACAAAATGTAATAAATTAACATTTGTCTCACTGCATTTCGAAAGTCTGTAGTCTAAAACACAGGTACCACTTTCTAGTGGGAGAGATGGACCTACCATTAATTCTTCCAACTTGTCAACATATGCTTGTTTAGCTTGGTCCTCTCCTTCTTCATAGAGCCAGTTTTCGGTCTCTGTGAGCAGTCTCAAAAAATTTTGGTGATCCTGTATATGAAACACGAGAATCCGTATCAGTGGCAATTTAAAAGTTTTCACAACAAAACAGAGTCATCCTCAGAAATGTTAAACGCTAAGTCACCAATCTTATTTCTAGGATGGCACTCTGATTAGCTGGATTCTCTTTACTGAAAAGTATCAAGGAACAATGAACACTAGATTTTATAGGAAAGATGAACAATAATTCTTTGGCTTCTCTTACACGGGGACATGTGACAAGTTCCAGTTTTGGACAATTTATACACTGAAATGGGGTTATGGAAGAGCAACTATCTTCCTGCTCTCCAAAGCAATCAGGTCTTGATGAAGTAACTTTCCATTCACCCCACACTATCAAAGGGAAATTAGACAAGTTCACAACTCAATCACTGAACCTGAAAAAAATCATCCCAAACCAATTCCCATAATGTATTTCTACTCTTGCCTTAGGAGGTCTATCCTGCTTGGGTCATCTCGCCTTCAGAATCCCAACCGTAAGAATAAGAAACCCAGGAAATGTCAGGGCAAAGCCGAAAACTAACGTTTATTACAAGGGAGCCCAAAGATCTTAGAACTAGAACAGACTCCTAAGTTTAAATTCTTTTAACTTCAGAGTTAATCCCAAAACCATCCCAGATTTTTATCTAGCCAATTGCTTTCTAAGCCCCATTTTCACAGTTGTGCTTCTGGGATTTACTCAGAGCCACACTGACTTTGGGAGCTTAGAAAAGGGCTAAGGGGAATACTGTGCCTGATAAAATTTGGAATGACTGGATGAATGAGTCTTATGGGATAAAACAATGACCACGAGAAACCAAGGGAACCAGAGTCATAACAAAAAAACAAAAATAAAAGGTCTGAGGTCTTTAAAACCAAGGATTTTCTCTTATCTTTCTAGCCCCCATACCTTTAGTGTCACGGACTCTAAATAAATGTTTGATAGGTTCTTTCTTCTGGATGGTAAAAACTAAAAAGTCATTAGGACAAGTTAGAATAAAATGGCACATTACTAATGAGCTTCTCTCCAGGACTCTGTTCAATTTCTATTTCAAGTTTTCTGTTTTCAAAAAGCTCATTACATAATCTAGGAGATTTAAATGTCAAATTTGATATGAAACACTTTATGAGATTATTTGAATAAAAACAGAGCTCTACACATACCTGCTCATTTATAAACTTTTCATATGGTCCACACAGCTTGTCCCTGAACTCATACACATATTCCTCCACTGCATTTTTAGCATCGTTTCTTTCCTTTTCCAATTTATCCTGCATTATCATCTTACCCTGTCAGAAAACAGAAAACGTTAATTCCGGCCTTAGTCTTCTGTTATCCATAACTGAACGTTAACTAGACTCTAGAGTTAAAATCAACAATTATACCAAAAAAAAAAAAAAGTGTTAACAGTTGTAATTTATACCTCATAAAGCTTATAACAAATCTTACAAAGTCCTTCATTTACTAAAACACACATAGTGGACTGTGATTTTTTTTTTAATTATATAATAAATTACATAGCTTTCTTTTCTCAGGTTTAATACCAAGAAGGAAAAAACCCAATTCACTATAATTGTATTTTCTTTTAGGTAGTTATATGGTTGTCTCATACTGGGATTAATACTGGCCAATATATATGCTACAACCATATTTGAAATCAAGGACTATAAGTAAATTTATCTACTTATTTATAAAATATTAATGAGCCACAATTTATTATTAAATTTCGAAACACAATGTTGCCATCTCAGTAAATAAAACAACAAAACCGAATCTCAATTATTTCACTTTTTCTAGACCACACAGAAGCACAAGTATTTTAACAGAAATATTTAGTATGGCTTGAGACACCAACTGTATTGTGCCCTGTGCTAGGACATACTGGCATCCAATGTCTTCCAAGAACTTGGGCAGTCAATTATATACCAAGCAGAATGATCTACGGTATAGATCTCTTTCATAAGGATGCAAAAAAGTAAACAAAACTTGTTAAAAAAAAATTAAACTGAAGAACCTTTAGTTTTGGATTCATCCTCTTCCTAAAACTGTATAAAACATGCGGTATGGGAAAAAAGCACAGCTATTTCTCTATTAGAAGTATGGGCAACAGGGCTAACCAACTAAATACATTCCAGAATGGAAAATAATTACCTGAAGTACTTACCTCTGTCTCAATGTACATGTTAAGAAGGTCTTTCCCTAATTGCCAGACCAAATTGGCTTCAATAGGCAGCTCAACATTCACCACCTTTATTTTGGGCTTTTTGGCTTCTGGAGGCTGGTCAACTTTCTTTTCATTTGCCTTAGGAAGGGGTAAAAAAGAAATGGAAAAACTCCTAAGTAATTCTTGAAAACAACAACAAAACCTCCTTATCACACTTACTAAAAATAAAATCCCTAAAATGCTAAATTGGAGTGCAGATCACCTAGTTCCCACCCACCCATTTCAAACCGGGCTGCAATGACAACTTAAACGTCACACTTCAAGAATTCACGAGGATATTTTTCTCTTTGCATATTAAGCTTAAATTTAATCTCTTCTGCTAAAACTTTTCTTCATAGGTCTTTAATTTTTAAGTCCCATAAAGCAATGTCTCGGACTCCAAAAAAAGTCAAAACTTACTATGTTACCACATTTTTAAATAACAGTCTAGAATCTAACAGTAACTAAGACAGACTGTGACCAATGCTAAACACGTTAGGATCACTTCTATTCCTCCTCTATACTTGAGTCCCTCTATCCCAGTATAATACCTGCTGCAATTACAATTAGCACTGCACTGAGGAGCGCCTTTTAAAGTTTCCTACTGAACCTGGGGATTATATATACACATACATACTATATATGTATGCATAAATATCCTTATTCCTACTATCTGCCTTTGAGTCATACCCCTTTTCAAAAGCAAACGTAAGCTAAAAAGAGACAAAAGAGCCTTAAAGTAGAAAATGAAATGATGCAGCAAATGCTAACAGTTTACTGCAGGTTTTTCAAAATATGTAAATACAGGGCTAAAGAAGTAAGTATCTCCTAAGGCCTTTAATTTTCCAAGACTTTTCTATGTATTTCCATTTCTACAGGTTCTTACTAGCTGAGATGACAAAGAACACAATTTAGGAAACTCAGCTGTAGAACAGATTAGAAAATAACCAAGGGAATAAAACATATACCATGGCTGGCTGGGATGGTCAAATAGGACAGACTAGCCCATCAGTACAATGAGTACCACCACTGGCTAATTCTGGGAAGTTAAAAGGTTGTTAGGACTCTAGACACTTTATAGAAGAAACTGGAACTTGAAAAAGGTTCAGTGGCTTGCCTAAAATGACAAAGACAGAGATGGGACTAGAACTCATGTTTCCCAGACTTCTAGTTCAGTACTCCTAAAAGTCACATGCCTCAGAAATGTAGCCAGCTGTCTCTCCAGCAAGGATCTAGTCAATCAGCCTGCAGTCCCCATGTCTTCTTCACTCTAGTGTACATGAGAACCCCCCAATATACTGTGTATGCTCTGGGGGCACAGACCACAAGGCAAATGAATTAGAGGACACCCACACCTCGCAAAACACAGCAGTACAACAGGTATTTGGGAAACAAATGGATGACAGCACACGTGTGGCAGTTAAAGTCAGCATAAGACTCTGACGGCACAACATTAAACCAACTACTGACTAAACCAATAGATCACAAAATGGCACTCGACAAAGAACGGATGAAGAACCCTCCAAAGGGGTGTGTGAGAATGTTCCAAAGGGCTCGATGCCAGCGGTCCCACCTACAACTAAGAACATGAGACGGTACTCAATGTCACGTTCCAGACAGGCACTGAGACTATCAGCACAAGTCAGTTAATACTCAACACTAAGTGAGGGGAGGGACGGGACTTAAGGGGCTGTTGTGGCAAAGAAAGCAATGCTGCTCCACCATCATCATCAGAGAACTCTTTAAGAGGAGAAAAAGGCAGCTTTCAGAGTCAGGAACTAAAGCTCATATTAGGAACCGCACAGAACCAATCGGGGCATGAGATTAAAAACTGGAAACTTCTATCAAGTATAAAATGTATTTTTGCCAATGAACAATTCTGTAATTCGTCTAAAGGAAAGAGAAAACCAAACCACTAATGAAAGGTTAATAATTTACATGCAACCTGTAGGAAGAGTGAAGCTCTGCAAAGCACAGAATGATCTGGAGTGACAATGTAAACTTCCCGATATCTATCTGACCACGAATTTTACAGGTCTGATTAGAAGTTGTCATTTTTCAAGGGACCAGCACAAATACTTAATTTAGCTTCTAATACATACTGTGGAAGCATGGCCAAGAAAAATGACTTTGAAGTACAATCTGGTTATTAGCAGACCATCATAATTAATTTAACTCTGACAGGTGATTTGAGAGGAGACAAAAGTTTACTAGACTCCTATAGCCCATGTATTTATCATCAGATTAATTCAAGTGAAAACTCATCACACGGCACTGGGATGTACCTATTTCTCTCCCCACATTAGCAGATACCTCTGACACTAGAAAGACAAGAAATGCCATGCATTCGCCTCCTGTTGCTTGGACCAGCAGTTAATCAAGAGAAGCTTTTATGTCTAAAGCAGGATATTCAATTCCCTTCGTTGAGCTTGAGTACCTCTAACTCGTTTTAATTGAAAAACACATAAAAAACTAAAAGAAAAACCCTATACAGAGTAAGAGAACTTGGTGCTTGCTCTTGAAACTGCAGATTTAATGATATCATTAATGATCACATGTTGCAACATTGTCTAAAGGAATGAACTAGAAGAGTCACTCACTTTGTCAGCATCTGGGATTTTGTTTTCTTCTGAGGTAAGTTCAGGTGAAGGGGGAGACTGTGAGGTTTGTTGACCATCAGTTTGTACCTGGGGCTGTGTTCCAGCTTCACTGTTGTCTTGCTGGATATTTTTCTGAAATGAAAGCCCAGGCACAAAGGATGTAGAAAGCAGGTGTACTTATATAAATTTAAAAGGTTATAGGGCACCAAAGACAGTACACTCAATTTCTGAAATCTTAATAGGTGGGGGAGAAAAGATACTGGATAAAAGCAAAATAAACACAAAATAGTTGAAGACTCCTTACAAATCTTAAACCTGTAAGAAATTCTTTGAATGAGAGCAGTTAATATTGTTAAATAACCAGGCAGTAGGCACTTTGATTGATGTGATGACTATCAAGAACTCTCCCTTAAGAAACTTTCACCTAGCTTTGTACAGCTATTAACTCTCAGAAGCACAAGAAATAGGTTTACTCCAGGCCTCTCTCCCAGAAACAAAATTCCAAAACTTAAATTCACCAGCAGCCATCAGCATCTTGACATATCGCCATTTCAATGAACTGAGCAGTTGCATAAAACAGCCAACTATCAGTCGTTCAGGGATTCATCATTTCAGCTTAGAGATACCCAACACTCCTTCTGTCCCCACCTTCTTTTCGTGATCCAGCTATTTCCACCTCAGAAGATCTCAGGATAAAGAATATGTGCTACATGTTAGTAGACCTCAATCCCCAATAAATCAGTGCTTGCTCTAGTCTTTTCCCATCTTTGGGAGAAGCCTGAAATATTCTAATTTAACTACTTTCTGTCCACCCTGAAGTCTCTCAAATTTTTCTTTCAGAGCTTCAAGATTCCAAGGCAGACACTGAAGTATTCAGAAACAAGGCACTCGTGATGTAAATAGATCCAAAAGGTACTAAGAAATTGATACAACAGGCATTAGAATAATGGTGTCCATAGCCAAATGGAAAAGTATACGGCACTGATCATTTAACGCATTATTTTTAAAAATGAGAACAAAGCTAAGGCTCAGATAGTAATATTCCTTAAATGTTCTAAGAATGATAGTGATAAGAGTTGTCTGACCACAGGATAGCACACTTTCTCACATCTTAACTAAAACACTGTTCACTTGCCTCTTCATTTAAGCTATTTCTGATTATTATTATCCAGAAGTAAACTCTAACAGCGAATCTATTTTGAAGTTTCTTAAAATTCTTCTGCACTCATGCTAATTGAAAGAACATGAACAGTAACAATTTTCTTTCTATACTTCATGCAGATACTTCTCTTCCTTCCCTCCCACAATATAGCAAATCAGGTAAATAAAAGCAAATAAGTCCTGAAATACCAAAGCCAATTTTACAATAATTTTTTAAGAATCAGCTTTAATATTCAGTATATATTCCACCAAATTAATTTTTTAAGTCTTTTTCTTTTTTTCTTAATCATCAGTCAAAACTTCTCAGTATGTGATCAACGCCTTTAAAAAAACCAATTTATTATTTTGTAATAAATTATTATACTCTTATGATTTTGTAATGTGCCAGTTCAAATTAACTATATAAAATTTAAGCATAATTCACCAAATTCTGGCCATATATTATCACATCTAGCAATTGCTATCATCATTCCCCAAAATTCTAAATAACATTAAGAAAAATGTATTTGAACCCTTCCCTACTCTTTTCCTATAGAGTTGAGTCAACTACATATTCCAACTCAAAGGCTTATGAACAAACTTACATCATTGTCCGAGTTTTCTGCTGGTCTCTGATTTGGACACTCCATGTCTGCTTCAACAGAAGACACTTCATTCTCTTCAGTTGGGATTTTCTCCACCATTGATGCTGTGGAAATGGTGAAAATGCCATGTGTATTGACTCGCACTTTGACTTTCACTCTGGATTTTTCTCCATCTTTCTGTGCAGAAACATTCTGAACTACAAAACGGCCTAGAACAAAAAGAAATTGACAATTTTTGAAGTGAATCTAAATGTCTGTAAAGAAGACAAAGGCCAAGAAATACAGCTTCAAAGTATTGCTATTCCCAAATCTTCCCATTTTCTCTACCAACTGACATACACTATTAGCATAAAATAAACTTAGTTGTATGGTTATTACTTCAATACTTGGAATTAGTCTTAACAGGCCAGAAAACCTTCAAAGGCAAGGCACTCTTGTTATTATTTTTATTTAACACAGATACTGTAAGATACTGATGACGAGAAATCCCTGCCTCCTCCTACCCTATTTCTCCAGATGGGTAAGCACGCACTAGACATGAAAATCTGTTAGCAAGTATAAGGCAGAGATCTCAAGCGATACCAAGCACCCGATGCATTTCAATCCTAGAGTCTTTAGGGAATACTGTTTTTCTGACTGAATAATCAAAACATTTCCCTATGTTTTAAATAGGAGAGGTTTTGATAAAACCTGTTATCAAAGCCTGAAATTATTATGCAAAATACAGTAGTTCCAGAGCATTACAGAATAGGACTTAAGAGCATGGACTCTGACCCAGTCTCTGGGCTTGAATCCTGGCCGTGTAACCTTCTGCACAGATATTTAACCTATCTATGCTTCTGTGGACTGAGCTGGTGAGTGTTTACAGTGAGCATGTAAAACTACAAAACAAGCGCTATGTCAGCTACCATCTCCACTGATAGCCTTGTTAATCCAGAGGCCACTAAACCAAAATGAAGTATTTTGAACCTACTAAGTGCAAAGCACTATATGGGATTTGACATCTTATATTTAAGGTGCTGTTCACACAAACACAGAAGTTACAGATTTAATTACCAAGTCAATGAAAGATGTCGGAGTAGGCATTCGATAATTATCAAATCACTGGAGCACAGAAAATAATTACCATAAGACCCATTTAAAGAAACAGCATTTACTATGGAGTATCCGAGATGAGTTAGAGGAGAGAGAAACATAAGATCGTTCTTTAAGTACACGCAAACTTTTCAGTCTTGGTGATAACATATTGATTTGATATCATACTAAAAAGCCTGGATTTTATCCTTTGCATGATGGGGAATTAATGTAGAGAGTCCAACCATCTCTATTCAACAATTTCTCAAACTAATTTCCTAGCAATTAATTCATAAAAACTGTTTAAAAACAAAACAATAACAAAAAACCTCTTCTGTGTCAGAACATTTTTAGTCAGGTTAGACTTCCTCAAACGACTTCATTATGAAAAGGTGTGGGGCAAGGGTGAGTCCTGAACAGATCTTACAATACTGGCAAACTCTACCTTCAGCCTGGGCAAGGCACATGGCCACTCAGGAAGATATCTGTAGCTCTCCTGTAAATTTCCAGTTACCAAGAGTCAAAACAGATGGATAGAGCCAAACCTCTCAAAGAAAAATGTACCAAAAAAGATGTGCTTTAAGGGAGATTACAGAAGAAAGGTACATTTGAGAAGTTGTTGCAGTGGTTTCTGAGCCAGGTTTTAAACTGGAAGTAACATTCCATCTAGAAGAAAGGTTGATATTAAAAACAGGTGGTGGGGGCACCTGGGTGGCACAGTGGTTAAGCGTCTGCCTTCGGCTCAGGGCGTGATCCCGGCATTCTGGGATCGAGTCCCACATCAGGCTCCTCTGCTATGAGCCTGTTTCTTCCTCTCCCACTCCCCCTGCTTGTGTTCCCTCTCTCGCTGGCTGTCTCTATCTCTGTCAAATAAATAAATAAAATCTTTAAAAAAAAAATAAAAAACAACAAAAAAAAACAGGTGGCAATCCTTTAAGTAGAGACTGTACCAGAAGAGAAAAAAGACAGACATGTTCCTAAACACAAAAACGTGGAAGAAACAGCAGCACTAAGCAAGTCGTTTCATCGCTACAGGCCAATGTATTCATCAATAGAAGGAACAGNCAAAAAAAAAAAAACCAGGTGGCAATCCTTTAAGTAGAGACTGTATCAGAAGAGAAAAAAGACAGACATGTTCCTAAACACAAAAACATAAGAAACAGCAGCACTAAGCAAGTCGTTTCATCGCTACAGGCCAATGTATTCATCAATAGAAGGAACAGATTTCTCCACCACCATTACTCTAAATTGACCATGTCTTTACATGGAATATGTTCCACTCAATGTCACTGAGAAGAAAAATTTTTACATTGGTACACTAAGTCTTTAAAAGCCTAAACACACCAAATTAATTGCTCACCTATTTTTGCTTCTGGATATGGAACTCCTTGGGGATCAGAATAGAAAGCTTCTAGCTCAAAAGGTCCCCTTCGCAAGAAAGTGAGAACTTTGGAGAAAGGAGCAGCATGGTTTCGACTAAATACTTCGTGGACCCTAGAGGAAAGGAAAAGGCATTCAGTACTGCAAGCACTTCAGCTTGCTATGCTTCACAAAATGGAATAAATGCTCGGTAATCTCCACCACGTCTATCTCACCATTTATTAACACCAATATGAGAGAAGTATTTTGATAGGTTTGGTTGTTCAAAGATCCCAATTAGATTAATCAGACCCTCAACTGTAAAAGTCATTTGTTGATTTTTTTCTTCTTTATATTTAAATACAGTATCTGAATAAAGTTATCTTTTGCTACATACCCTTCAGTATCTTCAGAATCATGGTTCCACACCAGAGATATTGGGAAAGGAACTGCATCTGTGATGGAAAATTCTCTAACTTTAAATGCCGGGGAAAGAATTGCACACTTTAAAAGAAAAAGAAAGGATTATCATAAGATTATGAATAACTGCACTCACCTTTTAAATAAAACTCAATTCAAATTGGATGCTAAGTTTAAATTCAAATTCAGAATTGTTTACACCATACATCAGCTTAAGTACAAAGGATCTAACATCTAAATACTATGCCAGTCACTAAATATAGACCAATAATACAATGTCTCTTAGGACAGTTGGTGACTAATAACAAGTTTCACAGGAGCTTAGGAAAAAAAACACTGGACTTGCCAGAAATGCCCCGATAGCAATTTCAACTACAAGCTGTATCACTTTTGAATCTGTGTATATATCCACAAACAGCTCTGTCCACATCACTTTTCAAATGTCTAAGAAACTGAAAAAGGATAAAACCCAAAAGGTTCGTATTTTCAGGTAATTTTTTTGAAGGAAGCAATGGTAAATTCAAATTTGAGGTAAGGGAACACCCCGACAGGTGGACTCAGACTAGTCACATAAAACTGACTAAATGCACGACTAAACTAAAAGTCAATCTCTGATTAGCATGGGATCCTTCAAAAGACAGGCCACAATAAGCTCTTCCTCTAAAGAAATTATGATCTTCCAATGTTTTGGGGAATTAGAGACTTAGTTAAGGAGGTACACTCCATTATCAAGGAAAAAGCAAAAACAAAAACCCCATGATGCATCATGAGGCTACAATGGATTATCAGTAATAATGAATACATATTCTCCCTTTTTAAAGTATTAAGCATAGTCCTTCTTTAAAAATCTTTGTGTACAGAAAGTCTTGCTATCTTGCATTAAAAATAACTGTGCTAACTAGATTAAAAGTACAGTTCTCTTGAAACTTTAGTAAAACTACCTAATGACTATATTATTATTCTAAATAAAAATATTAATTTTCTTATCAATAGAAAATATCAATTTTCTAATCAAAGAAAATAATAATTTTCTTATCAATATATTAATATAAATATTAATTTTCTTATCCAGTTTGGTGCTTTCACTTTCCCAAACAAATTAAGCCTCTGAGTGGCCTTCTTACTTGCTAAGCAAGTTACAATCAATTTGGAGGAGAAAGAAGAGTTACTTTCTAAAACTTCTCGTTAACTAATACTCTCAGGCCCGCAGATTTCCCCCCAAACCATTTCCTCATCACACCACATTGCCGTTCGAATTCCCCTATACGTGCTTTAGAACTACTGCCACCACCACCACACAGCTGATTCGTGCTTGATTGTTGTGTTTCCCGTGTCCCCTCAGAATCATGCCTGTGTTCCTGATCTGCAGTTTAAGAAACATCAGCTGCAAATTTCCTCTAATCAAAAATTTCCTGGATGTTCCAGATCTGAAGATCCTTCTTTCCCCACAGCCTTATGGATGCGTTTGGAAGTGAACTCCCTTGTGACACCTAATTAGACACAGGGCTTTGCTTCCGTATGACCCCGCCACAATGACAGGAAGCAGAAACGAGCACCAAGAGAAAGAAGGGCTGAGAAAGCAGTACCTGCAGTGCACATCCTCTCGCTACGGCTTCATCTGCATTGAGTGTTGTGCTAATGTCTTTTCCAAAGAATCTGGCAATTTTTTCTTTCACGGCTGGAATTCGCGTAGTGCCTCCAACTATCTCCACAGCACTCACATCTTCAACTCTGAGCTGAGTTTGTTCCATCAGAGAGTGAAGGGGAACTTCTATCTTTTGCAGGAGATCAGCACAGAGTTCTTCGAATTGTGCCCTTGGCAAATAAGAGGAGCACGATAAATCTTTAGAAACGTTATCTTAAAGCCAATATCCGGTCCATTTTTTTTTTTAACCACTATTAACCCAATGAATTTCTTTTTCCTTTGACAACCTCAGATTCCACGTGTACTGTAATTTGTAACTTTTAAAAATGTATATAAATATACAAAACAGGTACAGAAAAGAAATGGGGGAGAAAATCAGTATTACTAGAAAAAAAATCACTTTTATATTAAGACTGCCATTTTAATCCTAAAAGTTTTTTTATGAAACCATTATTCAATTACTGGCCTAGAAATACTAAGAGATGATAGGTACCAAAGAGACTCCATTGTGAGGGCACTTCGCAAAGATCTTTTTAAAAAACCTCTTTGCATGGGGCGCCTGGGTGGCTCAGTTGGTTAAGCATCCAACTGTCGATTTCGGCTCAAGTCATGATCTCAGGATTGTGGGATCGAACCCCACGTCGGGGTCCCAACCCCCACGTCGGGGTCCCTGCAGGGCGTGGAGCCTGCTTAAAATTCTCTCTCTCCCCCTGCCCTTACCCCAACTCTAAAATAAATAAAAAACCACCTCTTTGCAGAAGTGACTCTAGTTTCTAATGGTGTGAACAGTCCTCGTGTGTAGTATACAATCTTGAAATGTGGGCCAAGACTCTCAACACCATAGCTAGACTGACGTCTGGGCTATAGATTCAGCAAGTTTCTTCTATTTAATCTAGCAGAATTCAAGACGCACCTGTTCATCTTTCCCGAAACATCTTTGTCATTCATAAAGCACTCGATATTCAGTGGTAGGTCCGTGCTGTTAGAGCTCATTAGCTTTTTCAATTTTTCACACTCTTGATACAGACGAAGGAGTGCTCGAATTTTGGATTTTGCATCCAACTTGTACTTAGTTTTAAATTCCGCACAAAAATGTTCCACTAATTTTTCATCAAATTTTTTTCCTCCTAAGAAAGGATCAAAGGCTGTTCCCAGTACCTAATTTAGTTAAAACAACAAATAATCTGGTTATTTTCAATCATATTTTTAACTAGAATCTTTAAATACTGCTACTCAAACAACTAAGGAGAAATAGGATCAAGACCTACTTAAATTACAACATGAAATCCAAGTCAAGAGAAATGTTACTACCAAATCCAAATGAAATGCTAATCTCTGATTTATTTTTAATAATTACATAGAAGATAATCTTAAAAGCTGCTCTTTCTTAAGCAAGAATACTTAGGAGTATGTTAAGATAATTACATCATCTTTACGGACAGCAACCTTAGGAATAATTCCTTGTTAATTAATTATCATTACCCCAAACTCTTTATTACCAAGAAGCAAAGTCAAGAAGCTCAGCTGCTTAAAGTAATGACAAATACAACACATTTAATATGTTTTGGTCACTGAGTTCCAATTTATGACTTTACCTTCAATTTTCCCTTGTTAAAGGCACAAGCAGACACTTGAAAAGCTGAGTGTCCCATATCAACAAAAACCACTATCCGAGGTTTCTCCTCCAGGCCTGGAAGATCCTGCTTATAAATTCCATAATTCAAAGCAACTACAAAAAAATAATTGTTTCAATTCTTTGGTTCATATTTTCTTAGGAATTTCATCATTACCAAAATAATTATACATGCAGGAAACTTGACTATACTTCAAACACTTAAAGGTGAACACATTCTTTTTATACCTGACTTTGAACTAATTTTCATGGCATCAATAACTTTTTCCCTTTCTGATTTTAGAACAATGCTCTATCACTTTTCAGTGCATGAAGAGATGTGACAGAGAAAGTGTACGAGGTGCGAATACAATGAAATGTAACCACAAACAGTAGCAGGCTCGTCACGCAATACTTACATTTGAACCACAACCTGCCAGAAGACTGCTTATCCAAAAAAATTAAGAATTTAATATACAACTACAGCAACTGCAGTTCCTACCAATTTCTTTTCAGATCCAAGGCAAATAACTGATCTACCTTAAAGAGACTGCTAGCTTTTTCTGAACTTTGAAACCACTGTATTTCTAAATACATATACCCTAAGAACACATCTTTATCAATACTTTAGCAGTTTTAAAACACATATTGGATTTGAAAGACATATATATTAGATATAAAACACATATATTAGATATACACTGGAAAAAAGTCTTGTTTTGTCTGAATACACTGAATTGTAACTGACCTTTTGTTCACCTATAATCATAAAGAACTAGAAAATGCTCTAGGGGGAAGGAACAGTGATTGCTTTGCTTACCACTATATCTGTACCTAATACAATGACTGGCAAATGATACAGTTTATGTCAATATTTGATAGAAGATGAATTATCAATGACTAACTGCATATACTCAGGAAATATAGAAGGGAAATTTTTCTCTTTACTTAATCAATACTTATAGTCAAGACAGTTGTAAAACCCCAAATCCTAAGGTTTTGGGAAAACTTAACTATAAAAGGCATGTAAGGAAATAAAAAATTAAATCCAACACACATAATTCAAAAGATTAAAGTATATACATAAAAGAATTTCTTAATGTAAACAGAATCATAAATCTGACAAAGTGTCAATTTCTCATTAGACGTAAGCATCTGAAAAATTAGAATTCTTTAATTTCTAATCTAACCCATATTTTTTAATATGCTATATTTCTACAAGTACATGAAAAAGTGTTTGGTTATGATATCTGATGTGTCTTAACCCTAGTTTTGATAGTATATTCACTTCTACACAAAAATAAGTTTTTTCCCTTACCAGCTGTCATGTCATTCATAAGTCTCAGGCAGTTTAGGCCAACTATTTGTGCAGCATCTAATACAGATCGCCTCTCAGCATCTGTGAAGAAAGAGGGGACCTACCAACAAGAAAGGAAAGAATTTTAACTTGTCTACAACATATACATACAAATTCCTCACAACCACTTATAATGAATTAACAACAGTTCAGCTAAACAGGTGCCTAGTGAAATCACAACACATAAATAGAACTTCAGACTTAATTTCTAGCAAGCTCCTTAACTTTTAGAGTAACCACTTTAAAAAAAAATTGCCCCCAAATTTTATTATCAAAGTAATTTTTACTGTAACCAAGTTTTAACCCAAAATAAAAATTAATCAGGAGTATTCGCTAAGTCACAATTGCTGCCATCTAATAGAAGGCCTTAGGGGCGCCTGGGTGGCTCAGTGTTAAGCATCTGCCTTCGGCTCAGGGCGTGATCCCAGGGTTCTGGGATTGAGCCCCACATCGGGCTCCTCCGCTGGGAGCCTGCTTCTTCCTCTCCCACTCCCCCTGCTGTGTTCCCTCTCTCGCTGGCTGTCTCTCTCTCTAATAAATAAATAAAATCTTAAAAAAAAAATTAAAAAAAAGAAAGCTTTAAATTTAAGTGTATGAAATACCATTTCCAAAGCCAGTCTTAAATTTCTGACAGCTGGAAATCACAATGCTAAGTCAACATTTAACGTTAAACATAATTGAACTACAGATAAATACTGCAGGAACTTAAAGATAATACAGAGCTAATTGTAGCATATGCCACTACCCTATAGTTTTGCTCTTCATTGCATTTAAGCATTAGTAGAGGACAGGGTACCTTCCAATTCTGTAGACCTGTTAAGATTACAAAAACATTTTTAGGCAGGGCAAAGCCTGTTGATATTCTTAAAAGAAAGAAGAGCAAAAACAGCTCAAGGGATGGGATGAAGTTTCTTATGGTGCTGACTTGTGCTTCCAGCTAGGTTAGTTCTTTTGATCGCTTTCTAGGACACCACTTTAACTAGGACACTCTTCAGGAGGAGCGTCTAACAATACAGCCATAGAATCACTTAACTAGAAAGTACCGAAGAGAAAACTTAGTACAAGCGGCTTTCATTTTTTCCCCAAAGTATTTGTAGCTGCTTCAGAAAAAGAGGCAAGAGCAAAAGTGGGTCTCTGTTCACCTTTCAAATCAGGAACACTGCTTTCATCAGTCTTCCATATTGCTTATTTAAAAAAAAGAAAAAAAAAAAAAAGGAAGAACCACTGACTTAAAACTTAATTCTTTAATTTTACCAGAGATTAATATTTTTTTTCCAAGCAACAAGCAAATACTCTTTTAGAACACCTTCTGTCTTGGAAGGGCAATAATAGAGAAATTTTAAGCCTCTGCCTCTATTCTTTCATATCCTAAGACACACTGCCATAAAAGCTTCTGAATGTCTGGGCAGGCCACTGTGCCCATGTTATAATGCAAAGACCACGCATGACACAGTAAGTCCATCACAGACCATCTTGGTCCAGGGCATAACCACAGAAGATCAAAAAGTGATCCTAGACATTTGGGAGGCGAATTTCTGCTACCTCTTTGGTATCCAAATACAAGATGACTTTTGTCCATTTCAAATACTCCTTGAGAACCTACCAACTGTTCATTGAAGGTAGTGGACGTGCCAGTGTTAAAAATCTTAAGTCTTGGGGCACCTGGGTGGCTCAGTCAGTTAAGCATCTGCCTTCGGCTCAGGTCATGATCCCAGGGTCCTGGGATCCAACCCCGTGTTGGGCTCCCTGCTCAGCAGGGAATCTGCTTCTCCCTCTCCCTCTCTCCCTGCCTGTACGCTCTCTCTCAAATAAATAAAATCTTAGAAGTTTTGTCACTACTGGTAGGTGACACTTTAAAACTTCTAATGAACTGGTTCTCAACTGACAGAATTCTGAAAATCTCCCATTAAGTATACAAATTGTCTAACAGCATGTTAACTGACTGTATGAGAACATCCCCCCATTCAACCAATGAGTCTCTTTTTCCAAGGAACCCCCCAGGAGATTCTGATTTGCTCCTCCAGTCAAGAACCTCTGCAACTTCTGGCTAAAAATACCACTCAAACATACTCTGAACTGCTCCCGAACACTATGCTAATATAGTCCAGTAGGATTTTGATCTCTAGTAATAGAACAGCTTTCACACATGTAATACTTAAGAGTGGCAAAAAAGGCAAATTAAAATAAAACACATTGCCTTGCTGAATTCTACTTACTGAAATAACACAATCTGTTACTGGTTTCTTGAGGTTGTTTTCAGCAGTTTCCTTTAACTTAGTCAACAGCATGGCTGTTATCTGCTCCACGCTAAAGAGATGTTCTTCATCCATGTACATGACCTATATTGAGGAAAGAAAATGTTTTAAACACTGTAGTAGTTAAAGCTACATGCTAATGCTAACTTCCAAATGTTATTACATATTCTCTTCCAGAAAATCTTTATTGTTACAGCTGTTAGAAAAGAAGAAAGGAAAGAGAAGCAGAAAAAAAAAAAAAGGGAAGAAAAACTTTTCTCTAGAGATGACGAGAAGGAAAAAAGCTAGGACAGATTTTTTCCTCTACCCGAAGTAGTAGTCAAAATATTATAGAAAGTAGTAAATCTCCACTCTAACTGAAGAGATGAATCACTATGACAAATATTATTTTGTGTACATCCTAAGACAGGGACGCTTCTGCTAGTTTAAAACCAGATTTCTTGTTGTATTACGTGATTGCTCTCTAAACAACTATAATCGCGTGGTCATGGAATAGACTTTTGTTTGATAAAACAATACAACTGAGATTTTTTTAACCGCCACTAAGGAAACCTAAATTTTAACAATTATAAAAAAGTTATGAGACACAAATTAAGTTACAGCAGTATATAGGATATGAATAATTTTCAGACCTTAAAACATACCTACAGTTTACAAGAACTTGACCAAAAAAAAAAAAAAGATCTCATCTAATTAAGAACTTTAAATTAAATATTTATTAAGAATTAAGTGTTTTTTTTCTATAGGTGAGTTCCATTTCTTACTAAGGACTCTAAGCCTGCTCAGTTGCATTACCTTTATTCCAACTCCACCATTTTTCATTGGAACCAAATCATAACTTAAGTTTTCCTTCTCCTTTTGAATGAAGGGGTCATTGAATGCTCGGCCATGGAACCTTTTGAAGTTAGACACTGTATTGTTTGCATGAGTGATTTGCTGCAAAAGAAATTAGAAATTTAATTTTTTTTCCTAATTTGAACATCTATCAGCTATTACAATTTTATAGCAAGTCAACCGTACAACTCAAACCATTAAGAACATAAATAACTTTCTCCGCAACCCCAGGAAATGCCAGAAGGTAGGCAGTGAGAGGGCACAGGAGGCAATACTGGCACCACAGACTTTTAAAAAGATTTCAAAATCTGCAAGATAAAATCAAAAATGGTGAAACTATCACTAAAGCCCTGAACAAACTAAGAACTGCATCCCTTTATTTTATTCCTTTTTTCCCACTAAACTTTGAAGTTTTATACCTAATGAATAAATGAATAAGGAGATCAAGAAGCACTACAAGTCAAATTACATTTTTTTAAGTTAAAATTAATTGTTACAGTCTAATAAATGGTAAGTGGTCAGGATAAACATTTTGTACCACCAAATACATGGATTGGGACAATAATGGAATGTTTATTATCTATACCAAAAAGTAAAAGAGGCAAGGATAATTCAAGAAGTTCCAAAGTGACTTAATGCTTTCAACCGCATATTTTTGATGATTAGGCTCTGGACTGAAAAGTCCCACACTTCACAGTATATTTCACTCACAGAAGTCAGCAGTGGGAACTTTAAAATATAGAAATAATTCAAAGATTAAAAACTGAGACTTCTGAAGTAATGAAAATCCCAAAATTGTTTACTATTTACTGTTTCCTCTGGTCCACTTCTTTTAAAGGGAAGACTAAAGTTGACAGTACCAGTTTTTTAAATAACACAGAATTGAAGCCTGTTTATATACTAAAATTCCCTGTGATACTGAAACTGACTTGAAGTATATCTAATACCCTACAGGCTAGATCTGAGCCTCAACTGACTCTCTCATATAAACACAAAAAATCAACAGAATTTTAGGTCTGGAATTATCAATATTCTAAACGGCCACATTCAGGAAGATAGTTACTTCACTAATGTGTCTCTTTCCTTTTGCGTATATTATTTTGGGTATATATAGCTATTTTTCTTGCCTTTGTTTTTTTCTTCTTATATCTTGTATCTCTTCCAACTAGCCTTATTATAGCATTCCAGGGTTTAGAATTTTATTTGTTTCAGCAATACTATTTTCTGTATTTAAAAGAACTTTTTCAGTCTCTTTTTAAAAGCCTCTCAGAAGAGATTTCATATTTCATCTTCTTTCATTTTTTTCCTCCCCAACCCTAAGGGCTCATCAGTTATAAGGCTTACGTGGGAGGGGCACACATAAATTTTCTAGTCACATTAAGTAACAGGTGAAATTAATTTCAGTAACTTATTTTAAAGCCTAATAGATCCAAAACACTGTCATTTCAACACGTACTCAATATAAAATATCAAGGAAATACTTTATTTCCTTTTAAGACTTCAAAATTTCACGTGTATTTCATACTTACTTCACATTTGTACATTTGAAGTATTTCCAATGGCTACCCTATAAGACAGTACAGGTCTATACATAAAGTTCTCCCAGTCTTACCTTGATTATTGAATAACCTGAAAGTGCTTTCGAACACAGAACTTCTAGAAGGAATCTTTAATTCTTAAATGTATATCCTAAGAAATTCCACATGAAAGAACTTCAAGTGTCTTATTTATAATTTTTAAAAATTAGATAAATTAGAAGGTAGCAAAATTACTAAAAATTAAGGTTGGCAGATTAGAAAGTTAAGGTAGAACTTACTCAGGAAAAGAGGAAGGGAACAGAAGGAAAAATTAGCCATCTGAGGGCTCATAAAAAATACTTGCATTAATTTCTAAAATTCAAAAATACATAGGCCAAGATATTTCATACTTTTGAATGCCCTTGAGATTTTACCTTGAAAATCTCCCCCCCTTAAAAAAATGACCAGAATTCTCTTAAAGAACATACCTGATTTTTGGCTGCAACTCCAATTGTTCTGTTTTTTGATCCAAATGATATGACTGATCTAGAAGATATACAAACCACATGTCTCAAAACTGTTGAAAGGCATAGATGTGGACATCTTTAACTGACGAGAGAATATAAATTTCTTACCCATGAGTGGTGGAGGACAGCAGAAGTACAGCACAATTTTGGACTCTAAAGCTTTGGTCAGATACTCAGTAGAAGCCTGCTTAATTGCTACTCTGAGAATCCAATCTAGGTGGCCATCTTACCCAAAAAAGTCTGCTCATGGTTCAGGGGACATTTTCCAATACCTCAAATACCAGTATAATTCTCCAGGTCCCCAATTATTAGGAAGTGCACATTAACTCTGAAAATACTTTGAATAAAAGGTATCATTAACTTGGCCTTAGATACATGATTAACAAAATATATGGTGTAATTCCACTTCTCAGTTGGCAACTCTGTACAAATCTAAGTATCACTATCTTATCCATGCTCTTTTGATACACCATCGGCCTCTTTAGTATCAAAAGGTTTATATAAACCCAAACAAATGGGCCTAAGTTATGTTTCTGAAGTTTAAAAGCACAAGAGGCTCTTACGTGGAAGATACTACTTAATGAAACCAAGTAAAAATGACGCAGATCAAGTATCACAGCAGAATGGAGTTGAAAGAAAGGAGTGAATAATTAGTTACATTAAGTCAGCCTTGAAGAGATGAAAAATGACTTCTGTGAGACAGCCTTCTCAGGTAGCACAGAGCAGAGAGAAACTCCCAAAATCTTGTCAGGAGGAGGTAAGCAAATTAGGTTTTCAGTCAGAGAGCAGGTAGGAGTAATAGTGAGATGAACAACAAAATGGGAATATGCTGAGGGCATTAAACACCAGGCTAAATCAACTTTAAATGTGCTATTAAGGAAACACCCTAAACCTAAATTTTCTGAGCAGGTGCTAAATAGCATCCTAAAAGCCAAAGAACTGTTCAAGCAAAGGCCAGAACCTTCCAAAAACAGTGTATCATCCTAGACTCAGTAACTATTCACTTGCAGAACGACTTAACTCATTTTCCACACTGAAATTAGTAGTGGCCAATGCAAATGAGTCAAACAGTTATTACATCAAAAGATTAAAGGGAATTCCAATGCTGCCCTCTGTTTACCCTTCTTAGAGACTTTATCTATTGTCTGTAGTTTCACAGTGGTCACTACAGCCACATACCCATTTTTTTCCCTACTCTCATTTGAACAGCTTTTCTTCCCTTTATTGGATCAAAGAGAACAAAGATGTAAACTGTACCTAAGCATAAAAGCCTGATACAGTCTTTCTTACTATACTCCAATTATAGAGCTCTTTACACAGCTAAAGCACAGACTGTAAATTTGCAAATAGGTAAAATCATGGAATAATTCCCAAGGCTACTCATCAAATATTTGCTTATCTTCTGATTTTCCATTCACTTTCATAAACGGCCATCTGTACTCAAATCGTGACATATAAAGTCATTCTACCTTTGGGCTTCAATGTGTCATTCTACGCTTTTTATCTTGGGTTTAAGGCATTTAAAAAATAAATACCTACATTAATTTTCCGGAGAAGCAATTGTTTTCATTAATGCACATGCAGGCATGTTTTCATGTATTATCTTCAGAAAATAAGCCCCTTGAAAAAGTTGCTTTAATAAAATGTTACCTTTGCCCACCCCGCGCTGCTGTAGAATATAACATTTAATTCGGTGACAACGTTCATCCCCGAGTTCTAGCACAAAACTGTGCAATTTTCATTTTATTTCCTTTATTTAAAATGTGCAAAATTAATAAACTAGAACACGATTTAGGATTCCCCTTGAATGGCTCTCATAAAATGAGCAAAAGAGCGTTTACATCTTCACAAATGATCCCAGGCACTAAGGCTGATAGCGTTAGCAACCCAAAGTGCGCAAGAAGAGGTATCTATGAAAGGAGTGATTCTGTGGTCGCTAACAACAGTCCGCCCGCTCACTGGACAAGCAGCAGCATACAGGCTCTGGAAGCTTCCAGTTCATTTCGAGATTCACAATGCGGAAGAAAAAACTCAGCAGCCCCGCATCTGCGGTGCGCAAAGATATGCTCGGAGGGAGGGGGACAAGCTGGGGGCGGCACAGGCAGCGCAGAGAAGCCGCGTGGGGAGACGGGGGCGGCCGCGGAAAGAGCGAATTGAGGCTTGCCAAGAAAAGGAACGAAGTCGCGGGCTTGGCCGCAGCTCGGCCCCCAGTAGGAAGCCAGCCCCCGATGCGTCGACCCTGGGCTACTACACTCTAGGACTTCTCTTGGCCCCGTGAATCGCCGAGACACCCCCACCCTGTCCAATCCGGGGGGCAAGCCCCCACCCCTACTCTTGGGCAAGCGTTCTGTCCTACCCGGCCACCGGTACCCAGACCCTACCGAAGAGCGCACCACTCCCCACATCGCCTTCCGATCGGCCCGGCACTCCGCAGCCAGCCCGCAAGCCCCGGGTCCCCACGCTCCCCAGCCCCCTCCGGGTTCCTCTCCTCACTCCAGAACCTCCCCTAGCGCCCTCGCAGGCTCCCACTTACGGGGTGCACCGGTCGCTGAACTCGTTGGCGATGGTCTCGATACCCCCGGCCCGGGCCACCGCAATGTAGCAGCTCTGCGAGCCCACATCCAGCCCCACCACCGACATGGCCGGCTCGCGGTCCGCCTCCGCCTGGGCTCTGGATCTGGGTCTGCGTCCTCCAGCCGCCCGCCCGCTCCTTCAGCAGCCGCTTCCTGCCCCGGCCGCGCGCGGCTCCCGCGGAGTCCGACCGCTCCTCTGTCACTCGGACGGACGAACGGACAGTCGGCCTGGCTGGCGCCTCCGGCTTCCCGGGAACAGTGGCAGCTCTCAGAGGACTAAGCACGAAAGAAGGCGGCGATCGGTCTCCGCAGATCGCTCCGCAAGCTCGGGCTGACTGCCTCAATCTGCACCCACAGCTCACCCGCGCGGCGCTCAACTACCGACCCAGAAGGGGAGGTCCCAATTCCTCAGCCTTATGTATCGCACTGATCAGAACTTTCCAGAATCTGCGGCATTTACTCACCGGCGCCTCCACCGGCCCCTCCACGTGCCACTTCCGCTTCCTTCTTCTCGAGCCTTCTCGAAAGATTCTACCCAATGGGTGGCTGGTCCCTCTGGGGACGGCCGCGGTTGCCATAGTGGCAGAAAAGCCGCTCCGGCGCTATTGGCTCAAGCCGGCCAGGCTGACCCACCTACGTCCCCGCCCGCCCTAGCCACCAGGCTCTTTGCTGTCCTAATAAAACGCACAATAAAGAATGGAAAAATGGAAAATCGTAATCTTCACAATTTACTAATGGGTGATAGTGTCCGACCCTGAAAGGCTGATCGGGCAGAGACAAACCCCACTTCTGCGGAGACCCTAGACCCCTAGACCCCGAGAAGGCCGACCAGCTGTCAACAGAGCATGTCGGGAACCGTAGTCCAGTTGGGAGATGGAGTGCGCCTTGCATGCTGGGATGTGTAGTCTCGCCCGCAGTGCGTGCCGGGATCCGGCTTTGTCTTGGGAGGCTCCCGGGAGAGGCTGGTTTCCCTCGAGTGCTTTTGCGCGCGTTCTGTAGCAGTAGCGTTTTTGTTTGCTGTTTGTTTTGTGTTCGCTTCTATTGTTGTACCGATTACCCCACCACCTGGGAATTATGAACTAGAAGGGGGAATTTCTGTTTAAGCCGCTAATAGGCTCAGGGTGTGTGTTAAATGTTCTTGTATTCTTCAGTCGGCAGGATATTCTTTTGTGGAATAAAATGTAAAAGGTTTTTTTGTTATTGATTTGTTTTTAAGGGAATTGTTTTTAGATGTGGCGTAATATGGAAGGCTGCCTGTGGTATCTCTTGCTGCTTATTTTTGATGTGTTACTTCAGCGGACCTTATTCTACCCCGCCACTCCTAGCCATAATAAGTTTTGCTTCTAGGTTTGATCAGAAAACAGCTTTTGTTTCTTTCCCCAAATGGTGATGTTGCTATCAACTTATTTTCAGTAAAGAGACGAGTATGAAAAGAAAAAAGCGGGCACTCTGTGGCTATTATCAGGTCTTTGATACACTTCTGTGTCTCTGAAGTTTTCCTGATAGCTCGCTGCTCACTCTCCCTCAGGCACAGAGAAATAAAAGCACAGTTCAAAGGTGTGTAACTGGGTAAGTTAGGAGTGGTGACCCAAAGATACAAAAATCCGTCTTCTGAAGAGTATAACAGCTCTTAGAAGGTTGTATTAGACACAAGTCTAGGAGATTAGATTTTGTTACACGTGAAGTAAATTGTATGTGCTTTATGATGGTTGGCGTGGCACTTAGACAATCTACTTAACCTTTAAAGGCTTCATTAGCTAACTAAAGGTGCTTGTATTCTTACAAAATGGTGGTAGCTATGATGATTTTTGTTTTGCCTTACAAAAACTTCTCTGGCCCCCATGCTGTTTGCATAACAAAATTTTATATATTAAAATCCATGGAACTGTAGCATTTTCGAACAGAAATCGAACTTTGAGATTTTTTGGTCTTCTCACATTTTGTATATGAGGAAACTTGTGCGGAAAGGAGAATGGAACCGTTCTTGGTCTTTCGAACCAGACAGATTTGAGTCAGGTTCAAATCCTGGGCAATACTAAGATATTTTATAGCACAGCTTCTAAGAGTGCCAGCCTCCCAGAGATAAACTTCATGGGCTTTAATTCTGGCTCTAGAGACTTACTAATTTGCCAGCTGTGAGACCTTGAGATAATTACTAAGCTTTCTTGAGTTCCACCTCATAGGTTTTATATAAGGACTGAAAATGTATATAAACCACCAAACATATGTCATTATTATGTGATAGCTGTGTAATCTTCCAATTCTTATTTGGGCCGCGGTTTCCTCATATGTAAAAATGGAGCTCATACTATCTCGCTGGGAGTTTGGAAGGATAACCTATAAATGAAACACCTAATTTGGTAGCAGGCACTCTATAAATTGTAGCGACAGTAATATTACTGTCAGTAATGTTACTCAAGAAAAGCCAGTACCAGAACTTACATCTCAGCTCACACTGCTGTGAATGCTGAGTTGTACATTTTTGTAGCCCCCTTTTATTTAACCTTATTTAACATTTTATATAACCTTAACTAATTATTGGGACGAGTAGGGACCATATGAACTACCACATTTATTATCTAATTAGATAATGCTGCATTTATTATCTAATTAGAATCCTTGTTTTTATTACTTTATCATATTTTATTATTTCATTACATTTTTAATACACATAATTTCTCACACTATTTGTCATAGTGTCAAATTTTAGGATGAAATTAAGAACGGATAAACATAATTGCAACACATCATTATAATATAATTATGGAGTCAAAGATAAACCAGAAGTTAAGGTGACTTTATCCTAAATCTGCTAGCAGCTATCAGTGCAGTTACGGGGCGGGGGTTTCCCCATGTTTGTCTTGGAGAACAACAGAGTCATCAAAATCAGAAGCAGAAGCAGCTCCCAAAGTACAATAAAACAAAAACACAAAGACAAAAGAAGAAAAGCCCAAACCAAAATGCCATTCAGAGAGATAATGTGCAGTCGATATAAAAAAGTGATGGGCTTCCTTACAAGGAAAGGAGAGATGGTCAAAACAGTGGATATGTAGGTAGAATAATGAACTTGAAAGTGCTCATGATCTTCAACTTCCAGTGTGAATCAGTATTATTGAGGCCACCTCTGTATTCAGGAGG
The DNA here is from genome assembly GCF_002007445.2 of Ailuropoda melanoleuca. Lineage (NCBI taxonomy): Eukaryota > Metazoa > Chordata > Mammalia > Carnivora > Ursidae > Ailuropoda > Ailuropoda melanoleuca. The sequence goes on from NC_048224.1 coordinate 71,520,921, forward strand.
GTGGCAGATGCTGGGGGTAGATAAAACTTGTTCTAAATCAAGATGAGTTTTGTATAGGTTCTCTGAATGCTCAAATATCTGAAATCTCATCCACTTGAGTTTCTTTCAATATTTGCTTTCTAAAGGATTTTTTCTTTTCATATATTAACTTGAAAAGTATTCTTTGAAATAGTTCTGATCAAACCTATTGTGTCTTAATTTTAAGTGACATTAGAACCATTACCTAAAAGTAGGAATGCATGGAAAAATCCTGAAGGAAATACTTTTATTCCAACCTAAAAAGGATCGCCATATTTTATAACAAATGTGCTTAGCAAAAACTCAAATTAGAGGATAATGTTCTTATCTAACCTTCCAAGCTTACTGTGGACCATTTTCCCTTGGAGCATCATGGCCTCCTTTACCCATCTCAAAGCCTTTGTGCCCCACCCTGCTATCCCTATGTTCTTCCTTGGGTCCCTGGCTAGGCCAGCTCCTTCTCATTCTCCAAGGCACAGTTTGAACCTCATCTTCTACAGAGCAAGTCACCCAGTAAGTACATCACTCTAACCAGTGTTTGTTTAGTTGTTAAGGAGAAGCTGATGCCAGACCCTATGCCAAGGGTGGGCACTGTTGGGCTTAAGCCAATCAGCACATTCCATTCCCCTTGGCCACAGTCACTGGTTCGGGGTGGGCATGTGACCTACACAGTCCAATCAGGTGATTCTCAGTGCTATTGCTTAGAGCCCTGGGATGTGACTGTTATCTGTGTGCCCCATTCCATCTCCTTTGCCATCCCTCAAGCCATATTATGTGACGTTATGAGACCTCATGATTACAACCAACCTTACTCCTATCCAGAAAAGGAAGCTGGATATAGAGATTTGGATAGAAATTGGAGCCTAGGCATTAACTCAGTTCTGAGACTCATCCTACCTCTGGATATAAATGAAACCATGTTTTTCCTTACTAAGTCCGTTGGAGTTGGGAGTTTCTGTTATTCGTAGCTAAAAGTATCCTCATTTCCTTATCAAGGTAGGTCTTCCTTGACTATATTATCAAGAGTGTCTTCTGGTTATTCTCTATTGTTATCCAGTTATTTCCTTTACAGTACGTACCACACTCTGACATTATATTGTTTATTTATTTAGTTATTTTGTTATTTCCTCTTTTTAAATTGTATGGCTCAGGAAGGCAGTGATCTTGTTTTTCTTCTTCACAGTGCCTTAATAGATGCTCAGTAAATATTTGGTGAATGATTTGGATGATAGAAACATATCACAAACTTACTTGGGAAAAGGGACATTTGTCAGCTTTCTTCTAATACAGGGTTTCTCAAGCTTGGCATATTGACATATTAGGCCAGATAATTCTTTATTGTATACGGACTGTCCTGGAGTGTTTAGCAGTACCCCAAGCCTTTACCAGTAGCAGAAAAAAGCAAAAGTACCCCTGATTGAGAACCACTGCTAGAATATCTATAAGATTTTATTTAAGCTTAACTGGCACAAATAGAGAAAAAAATGGAGTAATATTTGATTCTGAAACCGGAGGCTAAGAGATGGAAGAACAATTACCTCACTATGAATAAGACAGCCAGCTCCATCCTGTGTTCCCTCCAGTAGGTGAGAAGGAATGGTGTGTCTGCCATTTAGCTAAGGACATGCTTGCTGTTGTGAATACCTGCCCTGCCCATTCCAAGGAGTTGATTTTGACTGTGACTGAAAAGTACTTTGTGACTATAAATTAATTCAGACAAGTATATGTAACTCACCACTTTTCTTTGCCTTAGCTTCCTCACCTGCGAACTAGTCATTAGAATTCCTGCTCTGTTACTGAAAATTATTAAACAGTTCTTAAATCTATGGTTACCTGAGCCATTCTATGAGAGTAGAAATGAGAGATTTCATATTTGGATAACCGGAATCATTGTTGCCCTACATTTTTCATCCTGAAAACTAAATTCGTAGGCCAGAAATAGATTCCTCTTTTTTTCCCTTTTCTTTGTTTCTTCAGCACATGTAAGAAAAAGGAAAGGAAGAAAAATTAGTATTCCTGTGTCTTCTCTTTTCTGAGCTATAATGGGGTAAATTCAAAGTCCTTGTACATAGAGATGAGTCATTTCACTGCACAGCCCTGTTGAAAGGAAGCACCTTCATTTCGGTGGGAAACAACCACCAAAGTGTCAGTGCTTTTTTTTTTTATGAGTCAGGTAGATTCTGAGATCAGATGTGTCTGAGTTGCAGGGATGTTAGTGTTTTTATGGATGCTGTTGTAAGATGGCACCTTAGGTTCATGGAACCAACGTATATATATTCAGTTTCCCAAATGAATTAATAACCCAGTCAGGAGGGTGGGAGTGCGGGAATAAATAACTTGCTCAGGATTTGTTTTCACCGGGCAAGTTGAACTGTTACTTCATTTGTGCAGAGTGAAATGAAATCCCTCTTTCTAGATCCTTCAGGAGAGTTGGCTACTTGATTGCAAAGTCAGATCTCAGCAAAAATGCATATAATCACAAAAAGTCAGTTGTCTAATGGTGGACAGCTAGAATAATTGGAAAAGGGAGAGACATGAGAACGAAGACTCCTGCAAATTAAAGTTGCTTTAATTCTCCAATAAAAAAGGAGAAATAGCAAAAAGGGAGGAAAAACTCTTGCCAGTTCTGAATGATGAGGCACTCCAAAATAATAGCACATGCCTTCTAACTGCCTTCTCTATCAACAAACATAAGGCATAAGGTATGTTATGAGTAAAGCATTGGAGAAGATGTCTCCCTCCAACCTCCCAGAAAGGGAAAAATGCAATTACTGTTAGGAACCTGAGATTGCTGACTAACAACCCTGAAACCAGCTATTTAAACTATGATATATTAAGTCTGTTTTTCCTGAGGAAGTTTGTGTGTTGTTATTTTTCATTTAGAAAAGTACACTCCACAAATATGCTGTTGCACGTTATTCTATACTTGCAAAGTCTCCGTTCTGAGAAGCTCACCATTTGTCAAATGTTTTTACTTTTTTGACAATGTAAATTTATTCTCCTTTGTCTCTACAAGAAGGAACAGGGTCAACCTAAAACGAAAGTTCAGGAATGTCTATAGTTCCAACCCCTGCCTTTTTATACCTGCCTTTGGGTTCCTCATTTACTGTTGGTTGTGTCTCTTATGTGGCCCAGAATGCAAATCCCTGACCTGCCTCTGCTAAGGTTCTATACATATGCATGTTCTGTTCCTGTCTGATTTCTCTTTGACCTTCCAAGGCCTGAGAGGCCTACCAGCAAAAGGCAGCCCCAGTCCTGTTTTATATCATTAAGTGCAAAGCAGTGAAAAAAGGGCCTCTTTCTCCCAGAACAAACCACTACAGAACTTTATTTCCTCTGGCCCTGCACTGGCCTTACTTGATCTTCCAATGGTAAGGACACCTCCGAAGGAAGAGGAAGTACCAACTATGCTTGTTACCCTTGGGGGACAGAGATGAAAGAAGAGTACATTTTTGTTCCTTGGGAGTATAGGAAGCCCCACCCTAATGACAGTGACTTAGGAACTGTCCTTGAGGATCACATTTGTCCTTGAATGGAACTCTTCCCTGGGGCAGAGTTTCTACAGAAGAGAATGTGGGGATGCTTGGTAGGGATGGTGGCAGGAAGACTGCAACATTGAGGAGCACTGGGCTGTTTCCAAGAAGGATTGCAAGGACCTTGTTGACTTTTTTCAATAGCAGTGGGTGTCTAGGAAATTAGTCACAATAAAATAAAGCCAATATGGCCAAAACTTTGAGTTTTAAATATGTCCTTATAGTTTACCTAATTAAAATGCCTACTAGCCTTCAGCTTAATATGCTTTTTCCCTAACTAGTCAACTTGGCATCTTGCTTAGTAGAGAGTAGCCCTTGTCGTCACCTGTAGTGGATGAGCACCTTCAGCGTGCAGTGCCTTTGCTTTGTACTGAAGACTTGATGGCGATCAGCCCACGTCCTCAGCAAACTGAAGGGGGCACAGCTCTTAGAACCCAGCGTGGTAAGGTTCACAGCCTGGGCAGCAGGGTTGTGAATTTGCCTTTACTCTCTTGTGAGAGTCACAAGGCAATCCATCAGCCTCTGTGTCTGGAGTCAAATGGATCTGGGTGTAAATCTTTGCATCTGTAATATCCCTTGGGCAAATTACTATACCTAACCTCTCTGAAATCGTAGCTGTGAAACGTGGATAAGAAATCCTACTGCATTGTGGTATTGTGGGGACTAGTTAATTCAATCATAGAGCATAAGCAAGGTGCCTGTCACAGAAAAGGAGCATGATGGACAGCAGTTATGATTGTTATTGCTTTGATTACTTGATCTCTTGGTCACCCACAATGCCTCCAATCAGCTTCATTCTCCTCCTAATCCTCTCCCAGTAAGAGAACCTGAAACTCTACTTATCCTCAGATTTCACGGTGTGCTATTCATACTGCTTAACTGCTTAGAAAATCAACCATCCCGATTTCAAAACGTTAGATAGATCTGTGTTAATGTCTCTGCAGATAATTCAAGATCAGAGAATCAGATTTTAGCAGGAAGGTTAAAATGCCTCCTCTGGGGCGCGTGGGTGGCTCAGTCGTTAAGCATCCGCCTTTGGCTCAGGGCGTGGTCCCGGCATTGTGGGATGGAGCCCCACATCAGGCTCCTCTGCTGGGAGCCTGTTTCTTCCTCTCCCACTCCCCCTGCTTGTGTTCCCTCTCTCGCTGGCTGTCTCTCTCGCTGTCAAATAAATAAATAAAATCTTAAAAAAAAAATGCCTCCTCTCTGTTGTGAGAAATTCTTAAAAATATTCTGAATACCACAGATTTTAACTTTGTCATTGTCTTGGAAAGATTATTTTCTTTACCTTTACTTCTGTTACATTGTTCTTAAAGCCCTTTACCTGCTGTTATTTTATCATGCATTATGTTTCTGCTTAATAGATTGTTATAGTGATATTGTACATTTTCTAAAGGAGTGATCTAATACTATGCACTAAATGGACTAGTCAGCCAGCTGTGTTTGTTCGGCACTGGAAGTTTCCCCCAGTCTAGTCATTTACCCATTAATCCAACAAATATTTGTGGAATTCTTCCCATGGAAAGTCATTACGTAAAAGTGTTACAGTTGATTCAAAGATCATGATCAATAGAAAAAAATTTGCCTACCTGCTGGAGTGAGGGATGGTGAGGCGGAAGTGGAAGGCTACAGGGTGTAGGTGAGGCCAGGCCTGGGGGCCAGAGAGAGCTATGTTCAAATCTTAGCTCTCTCACTGTAACTGGGTGACTTCAGGAAGTAGCTTAAGCTCTCTGAGCCTTAGCTTTCCTCTTCAGAATGTGGATCTACCATCATTCACTCAACATGCATGTCCACTTTGTGCTAGGTATGTCTCCAGGTCATTTACTTACGCTCTCTTGTGGAATTCTTACCACAGTGCTATAAGGCATCTGGCAAGTAGGTCCTCAACAAATGCTATTTAATCTTCTCCTGTCCTTCTAATTCATATATTCATTTAATAAACTTTGAGCCAAGCCCTGTGCTAGGAAGCACTTTTTAAAGAAAAAAGAGATAATGACCACACCTAAAGCTTCACAGTCTAGTTGAGGACACAATTCATAAGCTGGTAATTATCCAGTGCAATCACTGTAATGACAGCACTGTGCATAGAACATTACTGGAAATGGAAGGGGGACACCTAGTCCAACTTGGGCCAAGGGTGCAGAATGGGGGGATAAAGTAGATACACCTGAGCTGAGGTGAGGAGGATGGGGGAGGGGTACTCCATTTCTCTGCCAGAGGATGCAGATACACAGGAGGTGAATGATAACCTATAAGGACAAGCAGGTTAGTGCTTCTGAAGTGCAAGGGTCGGAGGAAGGAACGAGCAACAATTATGTAAAAAATGTGAGCACAACGGTGTGGCAGGTACTAAAGACGTGTTTCCAGATGGTCTCCGCGTACTAAAAGGTAAGTAAGGGGTCCAAGAACTGTTGCCTTTTTGTAATAGCAACGGCTCTCTAGAAAATTAATCATGATAAAATAAAATCAATATGGCCAAACCTTTGTGTTTTTAAATATGTCTTTATGAATTGCATAATGAAAATGACTATCAGCTTGCACGTTTTTTCAATTCTGCACTCTCCTCATTCAGAGAAATTTGGATGAGGCTAATTCACATGGCTGGGGCAGAGTCTGGGCTGGTTCACATAGCTGGTGAAACCTGTAATAATATCAAAATGGTGCTTTGTGCCCTGACTGCTTTTGGAGGCAGGTGACTGCTCCCCTGATTTGGGCCATTCACTATGCAACTGCCCCAAACCCAGTAGCCACCCCAAATAGGACCAGTGAGAGGATTCGACTGGCTCAGTAGACTCAGCACTGCCACAGCGAGGGGGAGGGGGTGGGGGGAAATCATGAGAAAGAAATCTCTGTCAAAGCACCTGTGGGCTAAGAGTAACCCAAATACATCCGTGACTAGAGGCGTCAAAGTGTGAATAAATTGTAGAAATGAAAATGCTTCTGTAGAATAGGAATCCTAGAAAGGTGAATTTATTCTCTTTGCCACCCAGGGGAGCCAGAGACTCATGAAAATCTTACACGAAGCTGCCAAAGTTAAGAGCCAGGGCATAGAAAAGCAGTATTTTAGTTTGAGCTTTTGCAGTTGCAGGCAACAAAACAACCAATCCACCACCCAACAAAATAAAACTAAAAACGGGAATTTGTTGATGCCCCCAACTTGGAAGTTTTGGGGTGCATCTGGTTTAGGCTCAGCCATATCCAGGGGCTCCACTGAGCTTATCAGGACTTGTTCTTTCTCTATCCAGCTCTCAGCAAAGCTCTGCTCTTTCCTTCTGTCTTGGGGAGGAAGTCAGGCCCTGCAGCTCCAGGTGGACACGGTACTTACAGCTCAGAAGAGGAGAGCAAGTGGGTGTCACACGTGCTTTCCAGATAAGCTCCCAAGGCCCCTCGGAGATAGGTACCTTCTATTTCATCCTCATTTTACAAATGAGAGTACAGCCCTGCTGGATTAAGTGATTTCCCGAAGGACAGCTGTTAAGTGGCGGAGCCAGGTGTTACATACGGCAGGGAGGTGGGGGAAAGGCATTGGCTGTCAGGCTTGGGTGAGAGAGGTAGCGGGTGTAGATGCAGGCAGTGAGAGGAAACAGAGCAGAGTGCTTCTAAGTAATTCCTTCCCTTTGCTTCAAGCCTAAACCACAAAATCCCTCACAGGCGAGTCTCAGAGAAGGAAACAATGTTCATCACATTAAAGACACAGGTTACTCTTTGTCTGGGTGCTGGGCAACCCTGTGGGGATGGAATGGGGTGTGGCTTCCGGAGTGTAGGCGGGGACTGTACTCCCCTCTGATCTCACACAGAGCAGATCTTAGTAACCCTCCCCTGGGGAAGGGGCATGGAGGGTAGGGAGCAGCTCTCAGATGGTGAGGCTGAGTTCCAAGAGGCTCTTCTACCACCTGGGGCCTTCGGCCTCCAGGTACGCCACTTCCTTGTTAATTGAGACCAAGCTGCTAAATCTTACCAGAAAGGCTCCCTTGAGTCTGGTAGGGGTGAGAAGGGCCCAGGGAAGCGAATCTTGGAGCCAGTGAGGGCAGGAGAGGAAGCTGACTGGAAGAAGTGGGAATTAACTGCATTTGGAGGAACCGTTAACTATGAACTGAGGTCTCTAGCAAGCAAGGGTTTGCGGCTAGAAAAGTTGGCATTCCAGTTTCTCCTTGAATTAAGGGCAATGTTCTGGAGTGTACTAGGTAGTTGGAAATGAGGTAATGCCCTGAGCACATATGAGCTGCAGACAGATGAAAGCTGAAGCTGGAGGAAGCCAGGCCTTGCCCTTGAAAATTTAATCAATCTGTAACTTGACTCTAGTTATTGTAGGATCATAGCCCAAGCCCTACAGTAATTGGTTTTATACTATTCGGATTTCTTAGCTTTCTGTTCATTTTACCTAAGAATTTTAAAGCACTGCATTCTGTTTTAGTTGTGTTTAAAGGAAAAGAAAAGAAAAAAAGAAAAAGGACACACACACAAAAGAGGTTTTTGTGAGCTATGTTAGGGCTGATAATATTTGGATGGCACCTAGCATTCCCAGGGCCTGTCCTGTCCTTGAGTTTCTACAGAGAACAAAGTCAGAAAGGGGACCCCATTACTGAGAGGCTTTTGCAAACCCCAGTGTACAAATCTCTTGGTGGTGAAGGAGATCCTTTTACTTAGGTTAGTGGCAAACCTGAGGGTCATCCTCCTGGGCTTTCTCCCCCTGGATCCACACACATTTATTACTCTGATATTCATTCATTCAACAAACATTCATTAAGTGTCTACTACATGCCGGGCAGTGTTCTAGGTACCTGGTCTTCAGCAGTAAACAACATACAAACAGCCTTGCCCTCGTGGAGCTTACGTTCTAACAGAGGGAGACAGAAAAAAGAAGAAAAACTGATGGCTTATGGTAAGTACTGAGGAAAACTAAAACAGAATAAGGGGGGAACAGGTGACTCAGGGGATTGTGTGTGCATGCATGCGTGTACGTGCACACACTTTTACTTTAAATAGGGTGGTAACAAAAGATTAGAGGCCTGAAGGAAGCGAGGGAGTGGCATACCAGTATCTGGGGAAAGGGATTCTGAGCAGAGGGAAAAACACACGCAAAGGCCGTGGGGTAAAAGCATGGTTGGCATGTTTACCAAGGAGGCCACTGTGCCCTGAATGGAGTGGCAAAGGCAAAAGTAGTAGGAGAGGGGTTCAGAGAGGTAGCTGGCTTCATCTACGATCACATAAGACCTTACAGGCCACAATAAGATCTATTACTTGCCTCTGAGTAAAATGTAAAAGCCTCTGGAGCGTTTTGAATAGAGGAGAAACGTGATATTCATGATTCCTAAAGGATGACTCTAGGTGTTGCATGAAGTCTAGAGCAGCGTTGTCTGATACAAGTATAACGTGAGCCACAAAAATGAGTCATACATAATTTAAAAAATTTTCAGGCAGCAAATAGAAATAGCTTTTTTGCTTTAAAAAAGCAAAAAGAAACAGGTGAAAATAATTTTAGTATATTTAACTTAACCTAATGTCTGAATTATTAATATAACATATAATCAATATAAAAATTATTATTAAGATAATATATATACATCTTTTATAAAATATTAAATCTTTGAAATCTGGTGTATATTTCACCCTTATAGCACCTCTGAATTCAGCAATCCCATTTCAAAGGCTTACTAGCCCTACGTGGCTTGTGGTTACCATAATGTGTAACACGGGTCTATACCATAGAAGGCGAGGGTGGAAACAGGGTCACCATTTGGGACATTCTTGCAACAGTGCAGATCGGAGATAATGGTGAGGAAAGATGACACTAAGAGCAAGGATGCAGCCAGGATGAGCAACCTGAGAAACAATAGCTTCTTCTTAAGGCATAAGCTAGAACTTGCAGAATCTTGCACCCCTACCCCTTATAGGGAGAAGGAAGAACAACATTGGGAACAACTCCAAGATGTAATGGAAGAGAAGAATCCAGAAGTAGACTGTCTGCTCTGGCTTAGCAATGTAATCCCTTCCACATCACACTCTATCACCCAGCAAAGCTCCACCTCCTCTTGATTCCCAAATTATTATGTAGACCTTGAACATGCTTTTTAGCACTCTTCTATATGGTATGCCCTGGGTTGGGGAGCAGGGCGAGGCCCTATTTTCCCCTTGAGGCCAAATTACCTCATTTGTGTTCTTGGCTTGTTAATCCCAGTGTATTTAATGATTGGGTTGAGTCAACCATACTTCTGTTGCTTTCCAGAGAGGTTAGGGGAGAATCCTGGGTGCCCTTTCTAGCTCCGCATTATGACTTTCATGGGTCTTAGCCCCTTCCCTCATGATAAAACAAAAAAAATTTTACTAAAGCATTGGTAAAAAGATGAATATTAATATACATGAAAACACTTTCTTCAACATAAAAGATCTTTTTTTCCTTCTGATTTTCAAAGAACTTCGTGAAAGAAGTAGGGGGCCCCAGACACTATGCCTCTGTGCCTAATGGAGATGTTTACTCTGGCCCCTTCACAGAATTACCCTATCTTCTCTGCACATCCCCCCAAAGTCTGTAAGGTGAGTATTTGAGCCCGTCAGGCCTTTATGAGGTGGTTTCCATCATCTCTACGCTGAATCAAGAAGAGATATTGTTACACCCAGGGTCATACTCTATAAGAGGCTGGGAAGTCATCCAGAGTTTATTTGCATGGCTAATTCAGTTTGTCTGGCAGGTTTATATGGTGAGCTCAGACAGGAACCCAGCCCAGATTATAAAGGGCTAGTAAATAAAATAACTCAAAATTTGCATCAACATATGAAACTTTAACCTTTTTATTTTTTCCCCAAGAGAAGTTCAAGTTGAAGAGACATACAAAAGATGTACTTTTTTTTTTCATTGTCCCCTATTCTTTGTAATCTGGCCAGAGCAGTCATAGGTGGCGGGTAGATTCTGGATTCTTCTCTCATTGCTCGGCCTAGGCCACCTTCAGTACCTTCTGTGGGTGGTTCAACTGTGGTTTGGTTTTCCTCTTTCCAAGAACTTTGTGGGATAGTACTTTCCCTTTAAATCTGGGCATGGCCATGTGATCTACTTTGGTCAACAGAATAGGAGTAGAAGTGTCTTGTGTTGCCCCTTGGTGAAAGTCTTTAAGACAGAATGTGCAAATTCTTATTTTCTCTTTCCCTGCCATGGGTCCACCATGTTGCAGATGAAGGGATGAAGGCCCCTGTCTCTGAGTGAAGACATCATAGATCAGAGCCCCTTGAGAAGGACTTGTATTGTGAGCAAAAAAAGCCTATTTTTTTTTTTTAGAGTATTTGATAATAAAGCATCCCTGGGGCTGGAATATGTTCTTAGTTGTATTTCTCCATTTCCAGACTTACTTTTCTAAAGTTCCCCAGGTCAACATAAAACATAAGAATGTAACAGCATGCATTAGATTGTCATACAGTTTATCATATTCGCTGACCTACTTATGGCAACTTCTCCTAGAAAGAACAGACAGATCCCCTGACTCATATATGTCTGTGCAACTTCTTTTCCCCAATGAAATGTGAGCAAAAGTGATGTATTGTTTGCTGTATCTTTCCCCTCCTACTACAGCAACCGCTAATGTCCCAAGTAGAAGTTGTTCTGTCGTCTTAGGTCCTAGAGTCAAAATGACACAGAGCAGACGTACAGCTGACCCTTGATAGACGCATAATGTGAGAGAAATAAATCTTTATCACGTAAGCCTCTGAGAGTTTAGGGGTCATTTCTTACAGCAGCATAACGTGGTCTAACCTGACAGATGCATAACCTCAAACCCCTGAAATTTAGAAAACACCAGCAAATTTTGGAACTGAATATTACCATTATTGGAGAAGAGAAATTTTCAGACCTTATCCTATTAAGCCTCCTTCCCCAGAGTGGATAGAATACTTTAACCCATATTTATCCTTATACTCAACTCTACTCTATTAGTACTCCTACATTAGTACTCTATTAGTACTCCTACAGAAAGAGGACTTGCTGATCTGGTGGAGTAGGACTTCAAGGCATTCCCTGGTCTACGCTTTGCTAGTGAGCTGGTCTTAAAGGTCAGGACTGACAAAATGCACTTCCTTTTTTTACATTCTGCCTCCACAGAACTATGCTGCTGGGGGAGTATGTCAATCCCGCCCATTTGATTGCTTGGGCAAGTGGACTCACTCTGCAGTACAGACCCAGCCATCTAATATTTGGAAGGGAAGCCTCCAGCCTCAGCGTTATTCAGCCATATTCACCATGGGTACAGCCTCAGCCCTATGCATCCAGTTTAACGATAGCCCGGCAATGGGGTCATTGTTCAGCAGTACTTTGACTACTGTTCCTCAGGTGGGACAGTCAGGAATAAACCTCTAGAGGAAAGGAGGAATGAGTGGTCTATTACCCCAAATACCAACTCCAACGCTGAACAACTCCTTTCACTCCTTTAAACTTGCTATCAATTTCTTATTTGTAGGATTTCCCAAATAAAAGCAGTATTACCAGCAGTTCACCCTGTATTATTGTTTCCAAATAGCCTTCAGTAGAAATTTAACATTGTCTTGAGGGAGAAGTAAACAGAAATAAAAAAAAAATAAGTGCTCAGTAAAGACTCTGTACAGACCTATTTCAGATGAGCTTTTTTTTCTTTTAATTGGAGTATTTGGAGGGGGGAAGGGTTATTGGAAGGATGCTGGGAAATGAAGCTATAGAACATCACGTGAGTCAACACGCACTTATGGAGCCACCTTCCCATCAGGCAGGTGCATGCTGGCTTTCCTCATAGAACTCACTTAAATATTAACACATTAATATGTTGCCTATGTAGCTCGGCCACCAGCATATAATTAAAACAAGTAGGATGAACATTGGAGAGTACCACAACATAATAGTATTTTTTAAAGATTCTATTTTTAAACAAGTATTTCACAGTCAGATAATTTTCATAAGAAAAAGCACTGAGCCTTGAATGCCCAAAATGAATAGAATTTTCAGAAATGGGAATTGTGACTATTTAAAGTACATTCCTATTGGTTTTTTTTCTTTGATTCAAGTCTTGCATGAATAACTGGGCTTTTGGCTTGTTTGGGAAGACTTTCACATTTGCAAATTAATGACTCAGTCTTAGCTGTGATGGTAATGTCCAAATACTTCAATTCAAAAACAAACCCAGATTCTGAAATTTTTAATAGCTCCAGATACAGGATTGGATTGTCATTTATTTGCGCTCTAAAGCATAAATCCAGGACTGACAGAAAGAAAACCTAACTGAGCACAAGATCGGGGCAGTTTAAATGAAAGAGAGTGATTCACTTGATTTTAAACTGCAGTTGTTCACATGACCCAGTCAATATACCAATTTCTTCAATCTGTCATCACTGAGAAATTATGGGAACTTGAAACTATTAAAAAATGATTTCTTGTAATGTTATTAGGCTAATTCAACAGATATGTATAAGCACCTCTTTTATGTGTAGATACAAAGGCAAATTCAATAGGATGTTGAAACAGAATTATAATAGGATGCAATTGATGCTATGAATGTGATAGAATTATGTACAAAGGAAAAAAAGAATAATGTACAAAGGATGTGACTGGGCTGGACTGGTGGTAGGGATAGGGGACAAGGAAAAATACTAGAATTTGTTTTGTATTTTTTATCTCACATTTTAAATTTTTCTGTTTTTGTGTGCTTTTAGCTATATATCATTGGTATAGTGACACCCATGTAATTTATAAATAGATATAGGTAGATATATTGCATAATTGATTGTTTAGAGAGCAGTGCTAAAGGAGAACAGAAACAGGAATCACTTAATCTGAAGTGTGGAACTCGGGATGACTTCCCCAAATAGGCAATATTCAATCTGAGTCATACAGGAAGCCTGTGAGTTTGCCAGGCAGAAAAGTGGGGGAACCATCTTAGTCAGAAGGAAAATATAGCAGTGTTTTCTCATATGTGTGAAAGAACATGTCACTTTTGTGAATGGAATGTGCTCTGAGAGAGTCCTGCGTCTATGATGGGACATGTGAGGGAAAGGAGAGGTAGAGACCCTGGTGGAAAGGTTGAGACCAGAGAGTGAAGAACTGAGGATGCCCAGCTCATGAACCTGTGTTTTGTCCCACAGGAAGGAGAGGAGGGGAGGAAAGAGAAGGATAATCAGACCTTTCTACTGTCCCATTGGACCAATCTGTGCAATTCTCTTCTTGGCTATGATCCTAAGACTGGGTCTCTCTCTGTTGGAGGAAGAAGGAATGAGAATGAAACACTCTGTAACCTCATCTAACACATAAAACGTAGTTCTGAACAAGAGAAGGCCTAAGACTTTCAACAATTGGACTGTGATGAGTCCTCCAGAACTCTATAACCAAAATGATATTCTTGGTTAGCATAATATTGATCTCAGACATGTGGCTAGATAAGTATTATCTTAGAACTCACTCTTTTTTTTCCAGTCTTAATAATATTTTATTCTCATTACTAGATATCTGTCTAAAAATCACAAATAACCAAATCATGAAATTGAATGCAATAATCTGCAGTACTTGACAAAGTTGGCAACTTTGTATTAGCCATGGGCCATAGTTGCAAACAACAGAAGTCACTCTGGCTGGTTTAAGAAGAAAAGGGACACAAAGGTATTGGCTAGTTCAAATAATCTGGGGGGTTGGGAGATGGGGGGTGAGGGCATGGAATCAGGCTTGGAGGCCAGGAAGCCAAGAATGAGTCTCCCAGACATGCTGGAAATTGATTCATAGAATCTGCTGCCAGCCCTGGATGTTGCTGCTTCCACTACTGGTGGCACCAATACTGGACCAGCCTGTTGCTGCTGCCACCATTCACTGCACAGTGTACCCGGCAGCATCCCCAGCTTCTTGTTCAGAGCCTGGGGCGCAGGTGTCTGGTTGGCAGAGTCAAGGCTTTGCCCCTGCTTCCTAGCTGCAATGCAGGGTGGGAACGTGATCAGACTCTGCATATAGTAAGATGAGGAATTTCCTAAATGTAGCGAAGGGACCCAGATGCTGGAAAGTCTAAAGAAAAGCTAAATGTCCACTTTCCATCTCCTTTGGAAGTGCCCCAACTTATCTTCATGGCACTTTCAAGTCTGGTTCCTGTCCTACATGTCAGACTGCTTTGTCACTAGATTCTCTTCCTGCCCTTGACTCTTCAATGAGGACAATCCTTGTAGTATTATATAAAACAGCCCTTGTGGTTTTTCTTCATTCCTGCCATAGAGCTCCTAAAACCCTTGGAATTTCCTAAGTGATAAGGGTGACAGGAGTTTCTTTTGTTGAGGCATTTCTTAGGGATCCCCTAGATAGCTTCAAGATAGAGGCTGGTTGCCAGAAAGATCAAGCCTTGATTAGAAGCTTGGAACTTCCAGTCTCAAACATCACTGCTGCACACCCCCTCTCTCCTGGGAGAAAAGAGATTGAGGCTAGAGGCTGGAGATTGAGTTAATCACCAATGGCCAGATATTTAATCTATCATGCCTATGGAATGAAACCTTCATAAAAACTCCTAAATGATGGTATTTGGAGAGCTTCCAGGTCAGTGAATACATCTATGTGCTGGGAGGCTGGTGCACCCCAACTCCATGAGGATAGAAGCTTCTGTGCTTTGGATCCTTCTGGACCTCACCTATGCACCTCTTCATCTGGCTGTTCATGTGTATCCTTTCTAATAAACTGGTAAACCTAAGCGAAATGACTTTCTGGGTTCTGTGAGTTGTCCTAGCAAAGTATTGAAACTGAAGAGGGGGTTGTAGGATTTATAGATTTCTAGCCTATCAGTCAGGGTGACCCTGAACTCACAATTGGCATCCGAAGTGGGGCACTCTGTGGGAGACTTTTCACCTACGGCATCTGACACCTATTCCAGGTGGATGGAGACACTCACTGTTGTCAGAGACTGGAGATGTGTGTTGCAAAAGACGCCAAATATTTGGTATCAAGATGGAAAAAACCTAACAGCTGCCAGGATGGCGTCCCTAACTTGGTGTCCTGTCATTTGCCACTCTCTCTCTCCATTGACTCCTGTGAATTTTTTTCCGATTCTTTTGTCGTTCCTTTCAAATTCGTATTTCAGCCACTGACCCTTCTCTAAGTTCCAGTCCTCTCATCTATCTGCTTATGGAATGTTTCTATTTAGATGACCCACCCTCACCTCAGATACAATTTGTCACAAAACCGAAATCTTTTAAATCAATATGTTCTTTTCCCTCACTTATCTTGCTATGGTACTTAGCGACTAGGATTCCAAACTTTAGAATCATGCTCCATTCCTTCTGGCTAATCCTAAATCTTTCTGATTTATCCTTCATGACAACTCTTGGATTCCTTCCTAATTCTGCAGCCTGGGCTTTAGTTCAGCTCCTTTTTGACTTATGCCCTGACTGTTGCAATGGTTTTCAACCCACCTTGCTGCCCTCTGTCTGTACTCTCTCCAGTGCATCCTAGACTCTGCCACCAGAGTCTTCTAAATGGGCTACCTCCATGAGTATCGCCTCTCAACAATGCTATGGTTTCCTTCTGACTATCAGAGAAAGTACACCTTTGCAAGCCTGCCATTCAGGGCCTCCCCCCCACCTTGCTTCAACTCCTTTACTCTGTTCCGGCATTATATAGTCTCTGATTTATCCTCAAACATTGAAACAAACTAAGAAATGTTATTGTGCAGAGATCACAGAAAGCTGTTGATTTCAGTCTTTCCAGGGTCCTTTAAATTCGATGCATGCTGTGTGTCTCCTTGCAGTCTCTTCTTTTCCATGACCACTGCCCTATTTGAATTTGTCCCCATTCTCAGCCAACCCCTGAGTGCTTCAGTGAGTAAGGGCAGCTTCCCTGAGCAGAGGCAGAGCCTGCATCTCAAGATTTGGGGTTTCCTTCTTGCTTCTCTTTCATTTTATATCCCTCCAAAAGTGGATATCGATAGATGTCACAAGGCGGGAAAACACAAAAAACAGGACTTGCCTGCTCTTGAAAGCCATTGACAATTGAATTTAAGCCAAATATTCCAACATCCGTTTGACTTAAAGTTACTGAAATGCGATTTCTAAAAATCATATTTTCATTTGTGTAAGACATTATCATGCCACAGCTATTTTGTTATCAAAGTTGGGGAATTACAAAGGAAGTATATTTTTAGAAAAAAAAGAGGTAAAAATTTGGCTCTATTTTGGCTCTAGCTTTTTCAATTAAAACAAATGATGTCTGTATCTCTAAGGCTAACATTTCTCTTGTTGATTAATGAGAAGTCCTCAGGGCCCTGTGGCCTTCTTTTGTGGGGGCCTGGTCAGTTGTACCCTCTCTTCCCAGGGACTTGAGCCCTCACCAAGGCCAGGGCTCCTCTCCTGGGCTTGCTACTCTCCTCTCCAGACAGCGTCCTGTCTGCTCCCCCCGGCGCCATCTTTATGTGTTACCAATAAGGTTTCTGACATGATCACCTGTAGCCACATTAGTCTATTGGCCCTCTTGCAAATATTTCTCTCACTTCACTAATTTTATGTCTTTTTCTCCTCTACCCCTTTCCCATTTCTACCTGTTTGGATCCTTCCCTCATTTCATGACCTCTGTTCAAATCTTACCTTCTCCCTAAAAGCATCCTTGTTTATCCAACCCAGACCTTTCTTTCTCCAGAGGACACTCAAAACTGTTCCATTCATCTGGACTTCTCCTCTAGCTGCCTTGTTCAGCAATTATTTTCATGATTACTTGATAAATAGTAAAAAGCTCTACAAAGGTCAGCTACAGAGACGTTTTTGAAGTCTTATTTTTTCTTTCTAGATCAATGGTGAGTTTCTTAAGGGCAGAGGCTGAGTTCTGAGACCTGAAACTTGCTCATACCCCTAGTGTCTAGCACAGCATGTCTTCAGAGCAGACCCTGGGGTGGTGGAAGGTGGGGGCTCAGAGGGAGTGGATGCTACCAGGAGTATCCGGCTCTCCTCTGTTCTGGCCCTGAGGACTGCACCTGCCGCACCCTGTAGGGAAACCCCAGCAGAGATGACTGTTCACTGTTGCTGGAGGCCTTTGACTGCGGGTGCTTGGCTCTCCAGCAGGCGCCTCTACTACAACGACTGTGAAGGAGAACTTGAGTTGAGATGGCAGGCAGCCTGAGATCACTGACAATGGAGCACAGCTGGCCTGGAGGGTCGCCCGGGCCAGCAGTAGACTTGGCAGGTCCAAGAAAGCCTTTGTAATTTTAAGCCACTGAAATTTTTGGGTTGTTTGTTACCACAATATAACTTGGCCCATCTAACTGATACTTATTTTAAATCCCTAATGATTAGGGGTTTAATTAGGTAACTGAAAGCCAAAGTGGGATCCTTGGAAATTCGGGATTTCAAATGCAATAAATCTACAACTAAAAAGGGAGCAATTCAGGGCAAGAGAAAGGGTTTTGGAGTCAGACCAGGGTTTGAGTCCTGGCACCCATGCTTTAAAATTTATATGTCCTGAATGGGCGGTTTTCATACCTTTTGGTCCCAGGACCCCTGTATACTCTTAAAAATTATTGAGGACCCTAAAGAACTTTCGTTTATGTGGGTCATATCTATGAATATTTACTGTATTAGATATAAGACCCAAGAAATTTAAACATATTAATAGATAAAAAATAACAATACTTAACCCATCATCTGTTAATATAGTTTTATGATAAATAACTCTATTTTCCAAAAGAAAAAAAATAGGGAGAAGAGTCTCATTATTTCACATTTTTGTAAATTCTTTAATGTTTGGCTTAATAGAAGATGAGTGGATTTTTTTCATATTTGTTTTTTTTATTTTATCTGGTGGTATAGTTTTGGATGAAGTCAGCGACGAAAATCCAGTTTCACAGATACACAGTTGAAAAATGGAGGGATTTTAAATAACCTTTTCATTTAATTGCAGGCATTCTTTGATACTACACCAAAACTTGAGATGATTGGGAGTTTCCCAAACATTCGTTGCAACATGGAATCTGAAGCCATATCAGTGAACTTTTGTATTGTGTTACATTGAACCTCACTGGTCTATCGTTTACTTTGAATGCAACTTCCTAAAACCCATTCATGGTTTTGTAACATCACACGCAGGTCATTTGAAGAATATTGCTTCATGGAAGCATGCAGATTTTCCAAATGTTGACACACGTCAGTATATGATATCAAAAAAATGATATTTCTTACCACCACTTTTGATCTCATGGAAAAGTTTTTAAGGATTGGGAAGCTATTAAGCTCATGGTGGCAGATACAAGTTTTCCAAAATTCAAATTTCAGGTCAAGACTTGAATTTTATTGTTGGCAACAAATACCATCAGTTGTTTTCCTTGAAGTGACAGCCTCCCTTGGTTTATTTTTGAGAGAACGTTGGCCCAGTCCGTAAGGTTGAATAGCCATAGTTTGTCAGTCTAGTGATGAAAAATGGTGTTGTGTGAAAAAAGCAGCTAGTTCAGCTTGCAACTCAAGCAATCAGTCACACAAGTACTTTTTCTTGAGATGACATTGTAGTTTGATATACAGGAGAAGTACTTTTATGCCACACCTCAGTTTTGCCACACAAAATATCAGAAAGATATGTACTCAGGGTGTAATTTCAGAAAATGAGTAATTTGTAGTGCTTCATTAAGCAGTAACTCGGCTTTTATGTTGTTGTTGCCGCTGCCTTGATTAGTGCTAAGGCAATAACCCTTCTACCCACACTGCTTTTGCACCAGCGGTGGAAACACAGAGAAAAAAGCAAATACCATTTTAGTATCGTTACAAAAAGTTTTGAGAATCGAATGAAGTATTGCCTTGAGAATTGAATAAAATATTTAACAAGAAGTAATGCATGTAAAGCCCCTAGTAGAGTGCCTGGTATATACGTGTTTATTACAGGTTAGCTAGTGCTATTCATCTATTGATTTTGTAAGGGTATAGCTATCATTAATAACTGTAGTACTGATAATCTTCCATTTTTCCCTACCAACTCATTCCTTTGGCAGATCTCCATTTTAGTTCAGTGCTCCAGTGGTCTCCTTCTGTGGTCTCTTTGTTCCAGCTGATATCTGCTCACCCACAAGAACTGTACTATTGATTTGACCTCTGTCGTGCCTTCACAGTGATCCCTTCTCTTCCTGCTGCTACCATCTTGGTTAAAGAGCATGATTTTGTGGAAAGAAACTGTCACCAAAGGCAGTTCTGGCTATTGGTGTTTGACCTGCCTAAGACTCAGTTTACTATTCTGTGAAGTGGGAATGAGAATAGTTCTTTTATATACATTTTTTGGGAGGGTTAAATGATGTAACATATTTGAAAGTTAACTGGCTGAGTGCCCAGCTAGTGTGTGTGTTCCACACATCTTGTTTTCCCTTCCTTTATCCTTTTCTCATTTTTTTTTCATTTTCTCTATTTTTTTAAGTTTTTGTTTTAATTCCAGTTAGTTAACATACTGTATTTTATTAGTTTCAGGTGTTCTGTTTTTGTAACCAATCTTGCTTCTTTTCCTTCCCCTCTCCAATGCATCCAAAATGTTACCATTGAATTACATTTTTCATAGCGGAGCTCTTTCATGAAATCACACATAAACTGGGTACACATTACCTACTGGGCTTTCTGACAGGGGTCGCAGACTAAGGACAAAAGATACGCCTTGAGAGCTACAGTCCCACGGTGGAAGCTTTTGTCGTCACCGCTGAAGCATCTTTCCCATCTCTCCACTGCCCTCCCTGCCACACTCAATGGAAGATCAATCTCCCTAGCATGGCATTTAAAGTCCTCCTCAAGGCGGCCCAAACTGGCTTCTCCTTCCTATTTCTCATGTGCTGGTCAAACTGAACTCATCAGTCCTTGAACTCACAGCTCCCAGCTTCCATGTGACTGTGCCCCCTGTTTTCTGTTGGAATGCTCTCCTCACCTTCTCCAGCTGCAGATAGCCCATCTGTTCACTAACCCCCAGTTCACTTCCCCCATGTGTGAGACCTCCTCTGGTCCCCCAGGGGGATGTGCTGTCTTTCTCCCTGCAGTTCTGTCACTTCGTTCAGATGCTTCTTAGTTAGGGTATTTGCCATATTCTTCACGAGCTCATGGCATTTATGCACATCTGGTCCTCTCAACTGGACTGTGATCTCCCTAGGAAATGCATTTCTCTTCCCAACCTCAGTAAGCCACGTGAGGCCCTCGTACCTGCAGTGACTCTGTGACATGTTTATTGATGGATAAATGAAACTAATTTTTATTCATTTTTTCAAGTTTATTAACCAGGATCCTTTGCCTGAAAGCAGCTGTGGTAAAATAAAGGACTACTTACCAGCAACAGCAGCAAAAAACCAATACATTTCGTGTAAGCTGCTGTGCAGTCATGGCCCACAGCTTCTGTTCTTAAAAAAAAAATGTCTTAATAAAAACACAACATAACTATTTATTTATTTATTATTTATTTATTTATGTCATCTTCATTTTCTTTCATTACTTTCTGGTAGTTTCCAATATGCAGGTCTTTCACCTCCTTGGTTAAATTTATCCCTAGGTATTTTATTCTTTCTAATGCAATTATAAATGGGATGGTTTCTTTCTCTTTCTGATAGCTAATTATTAGTATATAGTAACCCAACAGATTTTTGTGTGCTTATGTTGTATCATGTAACTTTACTGAATTTGTTTTATTAGTTCTAAGCTTTCTGATGGAGTCTTTAGGGTTTTCTATATTTAATACCATGTCATCTGGAAATAGTGCAGATCCCACTGTTGGTGGGAATGTAAACTGGTACAGCCACTATGGGAAACAGTATGGAAGGAAGTTCCTCAAAAAAAATTCAAAATGGATGAAAAAACTAAATGTGAAACAGGAATCCATCAAAATTTTAGAGAACACAGGCAGCAACCTCTTTGACCTTGGCCACAGCAAATTCTTGCTAGACATGTCTCCAGAGGCAAGGGAAACAAAAGCAAAAATGAACTATTGGGGCTTCATCAGGGTAAAAAGCTTTTGCATAGCAAAGGAAACCATCAATAAAACTAAAAGGCAACCTATGGAATGGGAGAAGATATTTGCAAGTGACATATCAGATAAAGGGCTAGTATCCAAAATCTGCAAAGAACTTATCAAACTCAATGCCCAAGAAACAAAAAATCCAGTCAAGATATGGTGATGGGTATTAAGGAGGGCACGTATTGCATGGTGCACTGGGTGTTATACACAAGTAATGAATCATGGAACTTTACATCGAAAACTAGGGATGTACTGTATGGTGACTAATATAATATAACAAAAAAAATTTTTTTAATAAAAAAAAAGATATGGGCAGAAGACATGAACAGATATTTCTCCAAAGAAGACATACAAATGGCCAACAGACACATGAAAAGATGCTCAACATCATTCAACATCAGGGAAATACAAATCAAAACCTCAATGGGATACCACCTCACGCTGGTCAGAATGGCTACAACGAACCACTCGGGAAACAACAGATGTTGTGGTGGATTTGGAGAAAGGGGAGCCCTGTTACGCTGTTGGTGGGAATGCAAACTGGTGCAGCCACTCTCTAAAACAGTATGGAATTTCCTCAAAAAGTTAAAAATAGAACTACCTTATGACCCAGCAGTAGCACTACTAGGTATTTACCCAAAGGATACAAAAATAGTGATGCAGAGGGACACCTGCACCCCAATATTTATAGCAACAATGTCCACAATAGCCAAACTATGGAAAGAGCCCAGATGTCCATTGACAGATGAATGGATAAAGGAGATGTGGTATATATATATATATATAATGGAATACTACTCAGCCATCAAAAAGAATGAAACCTTACCAATTGTAATGACGTGGATGAACTAGAGGGTATTATGCTAAGTGAAATAAGTCAGTCAGAGAAAGACAATTATCATATGATTTCACACATATGTGGAATTTAAGGAACAAAACAGATGAACATAGGATAAGGAAATGAAAAATAAGATAAAAACAGAGAGAGAGGCCAACCATAAGAGATTCTTAACTATAGAGTACAAACTGAAGGTTGGTGGAGGGAAAGAGGGTGGGGGATGGGGTCATTGGGTGATGTGCATTAAGGAGAGCACTTGATGTAATGAACACTGGATGTTATATGCAACTGATGAATCACTAAATTCTACCCTTGAAACTAATAATACACTATATGTTAATTAACTTGAATTTAAATAAATAAAAAGTAAAAATAGAACTATGATATGATTCAGCAACTCTACTTCTGGGTATTTATCTGAAGGAAACGAAAACCAATTCGAAAAGATATCTTCACCCCCATGTTGATTGAAGCACTATTTATAGTAGCCAAGATATCAAAACAACCTAAGTGCCCACTGATGGATGAAATGTTTAAAGAAAAAAAGAAATAATAAAGAATATTATTAAGCCATAAAAAAGAATAACAACCTTACCACTTGCAACAACACTTTAAGGGCATTACACTAAGTAAGTAAGTCAGACAGAGAAAGACCATTACTATATGATCTCTTTAGTATGCAGAAGCTAATATATATATATATATGTATGTATAAAATTGCTCTCTCTCTCTATATATATATATAGAGCAAGCTTATAGGTGCAGAGAATAAATTGGTTCCCAGAGGCAGGGAGGTGGAGGATAGGAGAAATGGGTGAATTATGTGTTTGTTTTTAGTTTAAATAAATTGAATAAAAAAGAATGGATCACAGAGGGGAGCTAAAATATACTTAAATTGCTTTAAAAAAAAGTCAAATGCAGACACTTCCTGTTGATACACCTATTAGGAGATGTAAAGAGTAATGTAAAGAGATGTAAAGAGTAATTCCCAATCTTTACTGAGAACAGGAGGATATGTGATTCTAGAAAGGAGAATAGAACAGTCAAGTGGCTGATTTGTTTCTGATCAGAAGTTTCTAGGAGATAGTTTTTTTTTTGTTGTTGTTGTT
The DNA here is from genome assembly GCF_002007445.2 of Ailuropoda melanoleuca. NCBI lineage: Eukaryota > Metazoa > Chordata > Mammalia > Carnivora > Ursidae > Ailuropoda > Ailuropoda melanoleuca. Next base: position 71,544,339 of record NC_048224.1, read on the forward strand.
GTATTTTCAGAGAAGTGTTTCTACCATACAGTATCTTCAAAAGAACAGAAAACCAAATGGCAATGGCTTTGGATTTCGGGGCTGGTCCTGGGCCTGCCAAGATGGTAACTTTGGTTTATTTCCTGGATCTTGGTTCAGAGCTGTTAGTTTGTAAGAATCCTGTGGTTAAGCCTCTTTGGGTAAAGTTTTGTTTGAAAGTCTGGCTTGAATAGCTTCGGAAGAAAGGTGAGACCAGCTCCTCCAGGGTGTTGGAGAGAGCACCTTATTTGTGTTATCAGAGTGTTCCTCCTGAGCCCCTGCTGCAGGGCGAGGCCATGGCCACTGGATCTACTCTGAGCCATGAAGGTTCATGCTATGTGTCTTTCCTTCCTCTTTCTTTTCTTTTTTTCTTTCTTTTTCTTTCTTTCTTTCTTTCTTTCTTTCTTTCTTTCTTTCTTTCTTTCTTTCTTTCTTTCTTTCTCTTTTTTTCTTTTCTTTTTTAAAGATTTTATTTATTTATTTGAGAGAGAGAGAAAGAGAGCAAATGCATGAGCAGGGGGGAGGGGTGAGGGAGAAGGAGAAGCAGACTCCCCATTGAGCCCAACATGGGGCTCAATCCCAGGACCCTGAGATAATGACTTGAGCTGAAGGCAGTTGCTCAGCTAACTGAGCCACACAGGCGCCCTGCTATGTGTCTTTCCTTCGTGTCTCACTCTTTTCCCATAGGGAGTAAAGATTTTCATGCTTCCCTAAAGTTTAAAGCTTCAGGTGAAGTGACCGGATGTTCTCCTGTTCCAGGTGTGCACTGATTCTGGCGTGTGGAATGTGGCTGGCAGACAGTTAATCATAGGTCTGATTATCACAATGATCTTATGTCCTGGACACCCAGTTTTAGACATTCTAGTCCACTGTCAGAGCCTAGGCCTGATTTCAGGTTTTTGAAAATAATCCCTAAGGCCTCTTCTCTGTGTGCAAAGAGAACCACTCTCCTGAAGCCATGTGAGAGGGCGTTTCTTGAGTGGAGAGTTGGAATCTGTTCCTTGGTCGTTGCTGGTACAGGAACTTCAGGTTGTGGGACAGAGGTAGCAGGCTGGGAGGGGGCTGGGTAGGAAGCCTGTGCCACCCTCTGGCCACTTCCCAGAACACCACACTTCTTCTTCTTCTTCTTCTTTTTTCAATAGGATCTTCTTGTGCCCCATATTTATTTATTTTTTTAAACTTTTTTTATTATGTTATGTTAGTCACCATACAGAACTTCGTTAGTTTTTGATGTAGTGTTCCTGATTCATTGTTTGCATATAACACCCAGTGCTCATTGCAATACGTGCCTTCCTTAATACCCATCACCCAGCTAACACATCTCCCCACCTCCCTCCCCCTCTGAAACCCTCAGTTTGTTTCCCAGAGTCCATAGTCTTTCATGGTTCGTCTCCCCCTCTGATTCCCCCCACCTTCATTTTTCCCTTCCTTCTCCTAATGTCTTCCATGCTATTCCTTATGTTCTATGTATAAGTGAAACCATATGATAATTGTCTTTCTCTGCTTGACTTATTTCATTTAGCATAATCTCCTCCAGTTCCATTCATGTTGATGCAAATGTTGGGTAATCATCCTTTCTGATGGCTGAGTAACATTCCACTGTATATATGGACCACATCTTCTTTATCCATTTATTTGTTGAAGGACATCTCAGCTCCTCCCACAGTTTGGCCATCGTGCGCATTGCTGCTATGAACATTGGGGTGCATATGGCCCTTTTTTTCACTACATCTGTATCTTTGGGGTAAATACCCAGTAGTGCCATTGCTGGGTCATAGGGTAGCTCTATTCTTAACTTCTTGAGGGACCTGCACACTGTTTTCCAAAGTGGCTGTACCAACTTGCATTCCCACCAACAGTGTAAGAGGGTTTCCTTTTTCTCCACATCTTCTCCAACAATTGTTGTTCCTTGCCTTGTCAATTTTTGCCATTCTAACTGGTGTCAGGTGGTATCTCAGTGTGGTTTTGATTTGAATTTCCCTGATGGCTAATGATGTTGAACATTTTTTCATTTGTCTGTTAGCTATTCATACGTCTTCTTTGGAAAACTGTCTGTTCATATCTTCTGCCCATTTTTTGACTTGATTATTTTTTTGGTTGTTGAGTTTGAGAAGTTCTTTATAGATCTTGGATACCAGCCCTTTATCTGGAGTGTCATTTGCAAATATCTTCTCCCATTCCGTGGGTTGCATCTTTGTTTTGTTGACTATTTCCTTTGCTGTGCAGAAGCTTTTTATCTTGATTAAGTCCCAAAAGTTCATTTTTGCTTTTGTTTCCCTTGCCCTTGGAGACATGTCTGAAAGAAGTTGCTATGGCCTATGCTACCCAGAGCAATCTACACTTTCAATGCTGTCCTGATCAAAATACCAATGCCATTTTTCAAAGTGCTGGAACAAACAATCCTAAAATTCGTGTGGAACCAGAAAAGGCCCCAAATTGCCAAGGAAATGTTGAAAAAGAAAAACAAAGCTGGGGGCATCATGTTGCCTGATTTCAAGCTATATTACAAAGCTGTGATCACCAAGACAGCATGGTACTGGCCCAAAACCGACACATAGATCAATGGAACAGAATAGAGAGCCCAGATATGGACCCTCAACTCCATGGTCAACTAATCTTTGATAAAGTGGGAAAAAACATCCAATGGAAAAAAGACAGTCTCTTCAATAAATGGTGCTAGGAAAATTGGACAACCACATGCAGAAGAATGAAACTGGACCATTCTCTTACACTATACACAAAGATAAACTCTAAACGGATGAAAGACCTCAATGTGAGACAGGAATCCATCAAAATCCTAGAGGAAAACATAGGCAGTAATCTCTTCGACATCGGCCACAGAACACCACACTTCTTTGTGCCTTTATCTGGGATGCCTTTTCTCTTTTTCTCAGCTCAGGAACCAATTTTTCCTTTAAGACCCTGCACAAGTCACTTCTGTCTTACTGATGGATTCCCATGGCCACCATTTTGTTTTTCCCTCTGTATGTTCCAAAGCGTTTGCGTCCACCTGTCCTGTAGCATTTATCATGGGGCAGTAAAATTATTTATGAACATTTATTTTAGAGATTTTATTTATTTATTTGAGAAAGAAAGTGCACGCATGCATAGAGGGAGAGGGAGAAGCTGACTCCGTGCTGAGCAGAGTGGCCCACTGGGGGCTTGATCCCAGGACCCTGAAATCCTTACCTGAGCTGAAGGCAGACGCTTAACTGATTGAGCCACCCAGGAACCCCACTCATGAACATTAAAAAAATTATTTTATTTTTTAAAGAGATTTTTATTTATTTGAGAGAGAGAACACAGAGGGAGATGGAGAAGCAGACTCCCCACCAAGCAGGGACCCCAAAGCAGGGCTCCATCCCAGGACCCTGAAATCATGACCTGAGCCAAAGGCAGACACTTAACTGACTGAGCCACCCAAGTGCCCCAGGAACATTTTTTTTTAAAGGTTTATTTATTTTTTTATTTGAGAGAAAGAGAGAGTGCACGTGCGCACAGGGGGAGGGGCTGAGGGAGAGAACCTTCAAGCTGACTCCCTGCTGAGCACGGAGCCCAGCCTAGCCCAACAGAGCCTAATGCGGGGCTCGATCCTACAACCCATGAGACCATGACCTGAGCTGAAACTAAGATTCAGTTGCTCGACTGAATGAGCCATCCAGATGCCCCTGAACATTTTTATCTCCCTAACTGGACTGTGAGTTCTTGTGCCCAGTGTCATATTTTATGCTTCATTGTATCTGTTTCAGAGCCTAGTAAAGGATACACCAGCAAAAAGCCATTCACTATCAATTGAATGAATGAATGGAGTCCAGGCTTTTGGGTCTATAGCTATTATAAGCTCAGAAACCATCTGTTTGGAGCTTGCCTATTAGATTATCTGACTATCTATGGTTTATGTATATATTTCTATATTCTTTCTTGGCATTTAGAAAATTATTTTAGAAATCACCAAACTGTTTTAATTATGTTGTAATAGGCCCTCCTCCCTCAAGAGGGAACTCCTCGCTCCACCCCTGCACAGGGGAGGGACATAATTTCAGGGGCCAGTATGGGGGTGGCATCTGAAATTAAGATGAGTGAACCCCAGGGAGAGAGAGCTAAGGCCTGCTTTTTTTCTCAGATCCCAATCTTAGAGTTTATGAGATTTATTTTTTCCCATTGAAAGCTGTCCCCTTACAGTTGGTGTTTCAGATGGCACACAGAGACTCGCCACGAATCTGTTAGTGTCCTCACGAGCACATTTTGTTCCAGGAAACTCTCAACTTGTTTTTGGGAGAGGAACTCCCAGGAAGTCCATTTATCATATGACTAGAGTAAGTGAAAGGTAATTCTTTTTAAAATGTGAGTTATGGAGCTTTGTAATGTGCCATTTATCTATGTCTACTGTGGGATGGGAGAATGACAGGGCAGGTTTATTATTTAAAGAGTGTGCTCTCTGTTGTCTTTAGGGCTCCATTCCCCACACCTTGTTCCAGCACTCAAAATACTCTCCTATGGTGAATTTTGTTGAAAACATTGACAGAGCACCTAGAGTCGCTTGTTACCAAATACGAAGTAGGTATTTGAACACATACATGGTAAGCAAGCTGCTTAATAGTCTTCTGTGTCTATGTGAACGTCCCTTGATTTAATATTCAATATCAAATACATTTGAGGAATATTTTTTTGGAAGAAAGCTAAACAGCTCTGGAAATTGGGAAACTTCTAGAACTCTTAACCAGGCAGGTACATTTTAGAAGATGAAAGGGATCAATGCAGTCAACCATAAATTTGAAAAGCTTCACTAAAAAAATGAAAGGAAGGATTCTTACATTTCTTTTCCCTTTTTATAAAAATAGTATTGACATGTAGCCACAAACCCTGGCTGAATGGAACAAGATGGCGCTATTTGCATTCACACAAAATGGGTAACACACAAGATATTTAGTTCCCAGTTTTAAGAAGTCAATGTACAACAGAGAGAGAAAACCCAGAGCCTTTGGACTTCCTTTTTCCTTGGAACTCCTCTGGACTTCCTTCCTTCCTTGCTGCAGATGTTGAACTGACCAATAACAATACTACCCTAACGTATTCAAGGTTAACCCCCATAATGATCTTCACATTTCTTTATTTATTTTTAAGATTATTTGGCAGAGAGAGAGAGAAAAAGCGCATAAGCAGGGAGAGGGGCAGAAGGAGAGTGAGAAGCAGGCTCCTCGCTGAGCAGGGAGCCTGAGGTAGGGAGGGAGCTCGATCCCAGGACCTGGAGATCATGACCTGAGCCAAAGGCAGATGCTTAACAACTGAGCCAACCAGGTGCCCCTGGTCTTCACATTAATAAGGCTCAAGACAACAAACATTTATTCAGCACCTGGGCTGCTATTATCCCAACATCTTACTTGTATTCCTACCACCTGACACCGGTCTGCATTTAATGTTTAGCAAGTGGGTGAATGTTGCATGTCCACGTGGAAGATACTGGTGTTGGTAGCGTGCTTAGCACCATCCCAGGCACAGAGTAGGCATCCAAAAAATATGATGAAATATGAATGAAAACGTGGACACAGCCTTCAGGAGGTCATGGCCTAATCTCAGGTAAGTGATGGGCACTTGGTCCCACATACTTCCTAGGAGAGAGACACGAGTCAAGGCTTGAGGGAGGTGCAAAGCAGTGAAGAACCATTCGAGGGGGTTCATAGTTCTTCATTTGTTATTGCTTTCCCCCTCTGCCCACCACAGAACATAAGAGGGCCAGCCCTCTGCCAGGGCTACCACACCTCCTGGCTGGGGAGGGAGCCCCTTGACAGTCCCATGAGGACAAGAGGGGCTCTCCACATGAGGTCACTCCACTTCTCTGTATTCCAATTTAATTAATTTTTATCAGACGTTTTGAATAAAATTACACCCTCCCTCTTCCATTATGGTGCACACTTAAAATTACATTTATACGAAATTACATTTACACAAGCTTCTATTGAAAGCCAAATTCCAGACCTAAGCTATTGGCCAAATCCCATTAAAAAAAGAGGATATTAAGTACATTAGTTGAGCTAATTAAAAACACCTTCATCAACGTAGAACACGGGTGCCAACAATATTAAGAGTTGAATTGATTTTTTTTTTAAATAGCAGATGGTACATTAGCAGGGAGGAAAAGTGACTTCCCTTCCAGTCTCCTCCCCTCCCCGCCCCCCCACCAGCTCCTCACTTTGGGAGTAAGAAGACCTACTCCAGGAGATCCAGGAAAGGGAGGGGAAGGGGTAAGGTGGGAGGACAGGAAGGTAGAAGATGGGGCCTAGGTAAAAAAGGAGTGGAGACTAATGGCCAGAGGCGGCAGAGACCACAAGCTTGGAAGAGCGTCGCTGTCCTCTACCCTCACCCGCCGGCGGGACCCGAGGCCCAGCCGCGAGCCAGGCGGGCTCTGGAACCGGCTCGAGGACGCTCCCGAAGTCGGCCGCCAGAGGGCGCAGCCGGAGCCGGCGCGGCGGAGCCCAAGGAGGGAGGAGGGGAGCCGGCGGAGAAGGGTCAGCCGCGGCGGCAGGGGCGGCAGCGGCGCAGCTCCACTCCCTACGCGTCTCCCGTCCCCGCGCCCCAATAGGGCGCGCAGCTCCCGCCGCCGGGATGCGGCCGCCCGCTCGCCGCGGCCGCCGCCTCGCGCTCCCGGCACTGCTCTCGCTCCTCACCTGCTCCCTGGGTAAGTAGCGGGCAGCCCGGGCACGCACGGGAGAGGCGTGGGCTTCCCGGGCGCTGCCGCCCGCGTCCCGCGTCCGCGCGCGGAAGGAGGTGCCGGGCGACCCAGCCCTG
>NC_048224.1:71551213-71568027 GCF_002007445.2 Ailuropoda melanoleuca
CCCGCCAGGTCCGCGCGCCCTGCAGGGGCTCTCTGCGGGGGTCTTTCGGCCGTGCCCGGGTCTCCAGGGCTGAGATGCCAACTTGGCACCAACCCCTTCTACAGATTCCTTGGCCAGGAAGGGAGAATCGGGGGCCCGGCTGGGCCCTCAGTGTGTGCGGTGGTGGTGTGGGGGAGGCGGTGGGGACATTCCCCAATCTTGAGTCTTGGGGGAAATTAGAGAACACTTCTGGAAACAATGCTTGTCGGGTCTGCTGCTGCTCTAATGCCCCTTCTCTTTTTTCTTCCGTTCTCCTCACAAGAGTATTTTCTCCCCTTTATTGTAAAATGATGTGGCAAAGTTTAAAAAAATTATTCTAATTGACATTTATAGTGAGATTTATTCAAATTTGAAAGCTTGGGGGAAAAATTACTTCCTTTTCAGTGTTCTCGGGGTTATTGTCCTCTAACCCGGACTTTTGTGTTTCCAGTCTGTTAAAAGGCAGTAATCTCAGATTTTTAGAAATGGCAGAATGGTGCAATTTAGGAAGAGATGTAGTGTTATTGCACATTGCTTTTTGGTAGCCCACCGGAACCTGTACAGCTCGTTTTTATTTGGATTTAAACTCTCCGAATAAGGACGTTATTTGCGTACCCCTCGCTTTTCTATAGGTGCTCAGTAAGTGTGGGAAAATCGAGTGAGATTAATTGTTCATTAATTGTTCACACGCATGATTAAGTAAGCAACAATGTAATTAAAAATGTTCGGGCACCTTGGGCACAGAAAGCTATAATTGACGGTGGGGAGCAACTGAACTTGGAGGAGATCTGCTTTAGTGGAAGAAAGAATGCATCGCTGGGAGGGGGCAGCCCAGGGAGAAGGGGAGTTTGGAGGGGTGGGAAATTAACTAGGTGACTCTTGTCTGCCTCAGTTGGCTTGCTGCCTGGAAGTTTTGCACCTAAGCAAATGGGGTGGGTGGTAGCTGAAATTGTCATTCAATTTATAGCACTGCATTTTATAATGGTGTACTGGGGATATAATATTTGTACATAATATATTCAACGTATGGGTTGAAATACACATTTGTATTGCTGTGCGTTTCTGTTTTTTACTGCACTTAAGGGAATATCTGTACTGCCCAAACTTGATAATACATTAAAGGACAGTCAGAATGAACCAAAATGTCAACACATTTTTAGAGATGTCTATTAACATTGTGAAGTTGTCAGATAAGCACAATAAATAAGATATAAAACCTATTAAAAGGTCCCTGTGAGACATTTGGCTTTGTGAACTGGCTTTCATGGGTTGGTACAGACGAGAAGCTGCATTCTTCCATGTCTGAAGTAAATCACGAGCTCAGTTTATTGAGCTCTGCTTTGGTGGTGTTGGGGGAGCAGCAAGATGCAGAAGGATGTGGTACCCACTCTATAGATCTCGGAACCAAGTATCTTGGACTCTTGCTAAAACAGAGATTATGATAGGAATTCTGAGGCATGTGAGCAATCCTGATTGCTTAAGAATACTCTAAATAGTCCCTTATGAGTTTGGCCTGGCTGTATATATAGTTTAGTTTTCCCACAAACTGTAGCATATTCACTTGAGTTTTTAGAGAAAAGTCAATATAGAAGATTTATTTTAAACCCATATGATTATACAGACCCAATTCACTGCAACTTCAGTTCTAAAGTCCAGTGCCAGTTCTAGAATCAGATTTATTCACACCTCTCCGTCAGCCACTGTGTGGCTCCTAGTGGGTTTGAGCTCAGTTTTCTCATATAAAACAGGAGGCATAGACTAGATAAAATACCAGAACTTTGCCATTTCTCACAGCTTTAACATGCTGATTCTATTGTGGCAGAGACTGCTGTCTGCCTACTCGATAACCCATAGCTCCTTCTTCTCCTGACTAAAAAACCTCTTAGATAATCAGGAGTCTTGAGTGATTGTATTTGGAGTTAGGGCCTCCAAGGAGATCCTGAAGGGTCAATGCGGTCCTAAGAGTGGGGCCCCAATCCAGGGGGACCCCTGTCCTTATCCTTCTCCAAAGAGGAAGAGACCCCAAGGATGCACACAGAGAAAAGGCCATGTGAGAACACAGTGAGAAGACTTCTATCTGCAAGCCGAGGAGAGAGGTCTCAGCAGAAACCTGCTGGCACCTTGATCTTGGACTTCTAGTTTCCAGAGCTGTGAGGAATAAATTTCCTCTCTTTAAACCACCCAGCCTTGGTTGCTGTTAAGACAGCCCTAGCTGACTAATAATACAGGTGGCGAGGGGAAGGACGGAGGAATGTCATGGTGGTGGCGGCGGCAGTGTGTCCAGAAAGAAAACGTTTCTCAGTGGCCCTTGCAAGCAGGGGCAGCCACTGAGTTATCTGAGTTATCTGTAGAGATTTTTGGGTGGGTCTCTTGGTGAAGCTTGTTAAAGGTAGCTGGCCCAGCTGGGATGTGTGCTTTTTTTTTTTTCTTTTTTGTTGGCTTGTCTTTGTTTCATCTTCCTTCCCATTGTCTGTAAGTCTGATGGCTGGAGCCATAGTGGTCATCCTGTGACCATGAGGTGACCTTGAAGACAGAAGCCAGTAGTGAGGATGGTAGGGCAGAAAGGATAGCACCACCTGGGCATCTGGGCACCGGATGGATGTGGTGCACCACGCCAGCCTTGGGTCACTTATTTCCAGGCTTGTATTGCAGGAGGTTATCTGTCTTGTTTAAGCCTCAGTTGTTTGAGTTTTCTGTTACATGCAGCAGCCAACCTAATCCTAATTGATACATCTGTGAAGAAGCTCATTTGAACCAATGGTAAAATAATAAGGTACTAACTTTTATCTTTTTTATCCGTGTTTCTACTCTGTATGTGTCAGGATTGAATTTGTTAGCATCTGCCAAAATTAGGGTTGATTTTTCATTCTGGTCCAGTTCTCGCTCAGATTCTCTTCATTGCAGTGAGTTAGGCATTTTAGGACACCAGGAGTCAGACCTGATCCCAGATTCATGTGTGTGTGTTTTAATTTTTGATTTTTAAACCCTCCTTTTATTTCTTTAGCAGATGGGACTGATAGAGATTTTACCCATCTGGATGGGTTCTTGTCCGGGTATTCTGGGGTTCCCAAGTTTGCATGGGCCTCTTGGTTATGGACTTGACCCAAGGGAGTTTGCCTATAGCCAACAGTCAAGCTCTTTATAGGGAGGGGTACATATAAAGAGAGGGGGGAAAAGAGCATCTGTTTCAGATGGGATGGCAGTGGTGGGGGGGGATTGGGAGGAGTTATCCTGACCCTTTTGTTAACTTGCTCTGAGGCAAACATTGTGGGCCCAGTACTTGAGCAAGTCCTAATAATTGACCTCATTTGGACCACTAAGGGCCGGGGGTTTTTTTTTTGGTTTTCATTAAAAACATAAATCAGGCATAATTTCTAGGCACAAAAGGATTATTTATGGGAAATTCGCAAATGTTATTATGTTTTTGTCTCTTTGTAGCATTATGGGAATCCATCTTTGGTGTTGCCAAATTCTTGCTTAAGAACAGTATATAGGAGTGTTAATTCCATCTTTCCCAACACAAAGGAAAAATTCTAGTGAGTGTCAGGGGTTCATCAGATCTATTATTGATTGAGAGTCTCCCTTAATTCCGTGTTTCAAAGCTCTATTCACTAAGCCACTCCCCAGAGAAACCCAATTCAGTGTAGGCGCTGATTTGCACTCCTAGAAAATGTTAACAGTTCAAAAATAGTATTAAAAGAAAGAACTGTACTTGGAATTTTTTTCATTTATTCAGAAAGCATATCTACATGTGTCAGGCACTGGGGATATTGCGGGAAGAAGACAGATCGCGTCTGGCTTTCCCCTGGTGGAGCATGCGGTCTCGAGGGGAAGCTGACATCAAACACTACACAGAAACAAATCGCACTGTGTTCAGTGTCGTGGCAGGGGGTTCCTGGCTCTGTGAGAACACGTGGCAGGGAGATGGAGGGCTTTAGCCTGGAGTCTGGCGTAATGGTTTTCAACAGGGGGCTATCTTGCCCCTCAGGGAACATTTATTTGTCAAGGGCTAGAGACTTTTTGGTTGCCACGGGGATGGCGTGCTAGTGGCATCTAGAGCCAGGGCTGCCGAGGAACATCCTACCATGTATGGGACAACCTCCCCCTCCAAAGAATCCATGATCTGGTCTGGTGTTAATAGTGCGGGGTGCTGGGTTGAGAAACCTTGGCATAGGGGCTCAAGGAAGGCTTCTTGGAGGAGGAGACATTGGAACTCAGATCTAAACGAGAAGCAGAGATCAGTTAAATGGAGGAAGGGGACACGGCCAGCAGGGGAAAGAGCTTGGTGCTGGAGGAACACAGTGGAGAAAGGACAGTTCTGGAGAGATTCAGAGAGGGGCTGGGAAATTCAGCAGGGGTCAGGCAATGCAGGGTCTTGCAGAGGAGGGCAAGGATTTTGGCCTTTGTTCTTAGAGCCTTGGGAAGTGGCTGAAGGGCTGCAATTGGAGAGTGACATGATTTAACTTCCTGTTCTAAGGAACTCGCTCTGGTTGTCCTGTAGAGCAGGGATTAGAGGCGGCCAGTGAGGACGTGTGGGACCAGCGAGGATGAAGAATCCCAGAGACAGGGAGGTTGATGGGTACAGTGGGCTGAGAGGAAGGAGGGGGTCAAGGATGAATCAGGCTTCTGTCATGAGCTGTGGTTGGGTACCGTTTCTTTACTGATACAGGCGCTAATGGAGAAGGACTGGAATTAAACATTTTTTTAAAAATTGTAGTTAAATAACATAAAATTCCTTTTTAAAAAAAATTCCTTTTAACCATATCAATGGCATTAAGTAGCCAGACATTTTTTCTGAAATTTAGTTTTAATTTTAGAGGGAGGTGAGGATGAGGAGTTCAATTTGGACAAACTGAGTTTGGGGGGATGTGAGATGTTCAGGTGCATGTCAGGTGGGCAGTTAGATTTGTGGGTCAGAGGAGAGGTTGGCTGCAGAGAGATTTGGGGGCAATTTGAGTAGATTTTTTTTTTTAAGAGGAGAAAATCTTAATTGGCAAAATTAATCCATTTTAAGCTTGTATTCAAAATATATGTGTACCCAAGATTTGGTAGAAGCTGGGGCAGAAAATAGTCTTTATCTGTATGATGTAAAGCTGTAGGTTTATACCAAAAAATGAGTAAAGGTATCATCAAATAAGATTTGAATGTCTCTCAATTATAGCAATGCCATTTTCTCCTAGGGATATGACTTATTTTCACTACTAAAAGAATATTTTACGGTCTGAAAAGGTGATATGTTTTAGTTTACATCATTGCTTGCCATAAGAAGCTCAAGGCTCTTTACGCATCACACTGAATTTATCTTCTCCAGATCCTTGAGGGTGGATATGCTGGAGCTTGTTCTTCGTTTATGCGATGAACGAAGTAAAGGAAGGGAAATGGCCAAGGCCTGTTGGAAGAATAGCCCCGTTCTGTTCCCTCGAGAGGCTGTCTAGCTACACACCCCAGCGTGTCCGACTTCAGCACACAGGAGAATCACCTCAACGTCTTGTAGAGTTCCCTTTGATGTGGGCCCTTTGTTAAAAGGCAGATTATGGGGTTCCAGCTCCAGATTTTTCTGACTCAGAAGATCTGAGATGAGGCCTATGGATTTGCATTTTTACAAGGCCCCAGGTGGGTCGTCTTTGCTGGCAGGTGCAGGAGCCCTGCCTAGGCCCAGGTAGAAATCATCTGGGACTCTTGCCAGATGATTTTCTTGCATATCTGGAGAACGTAAAGATGCTTGCTGGTTGCTTTGTCTTTAAAATGAAATAAGGTGGGGCGCCTGGGTGGCGCAGTCCTTAAGCGTCTGCCTTTGGCTCAGGGCATGATCCGGCTTTTTGGGATTAAGCCCCACATCAGGCTCTTCCGCTGGGAGCCTGCTTCTTCCTCTCCCACTCCCCCTGCCTGTGTTCCCTCTCTCGCTGGCTGTCTTCTATCTCTGTCAAATAAGTAAATCTTTAAAAAATAAATAAATAAAAATAAAATGAAATAAGGAGCTGTTTCGGAGACAGCAGAGCGTGGACTTGAGGGCTGATACGTCCTGCTCAGATATTTCCTCTCCTTGGGAAAGGAACCAGGAACCCCAGGATTCAAAGGAAGCAGTCTTTCTCTGGTTCCAGCATCCTTTGAGAACAGGCAGGTTTTCAAATGCTATTGGAGGGGCTGTAGGGGAAGGAGCATGAGCCTCAGAAACTAGAGAGTGGGTTGTTAGAGCAAAGGTGCTTGGACAGTTGACAAGTTCCTAGCAGAGTTAGAACGTCTCGGCCTGTGGCTACCGTGGTTTCAGTGGTGCTGACAGGGAGGGCTTCTAAAACCACTTTTTGTATTGCAGAAATAAGTACCCCCAATTTTTTTTTTAAAAGATTTTATTTATTTATTTATTCGACAGAGATAGAGACAGCNAAAAAAAGATTTTATTTATTTATTTATTCGACAGAGATAGAGACAGCCAGCAAGAGAGGGAACACAAGCAGGGGGAGTGGGAGAGGAAGAAGCAGGCTCACAGCGGAGGAGCCTGACGTGGGGCTCGATCCCATAACGCCGGGATCACGCCCTGAGCCGAAGGCAGATGCTTAACCGCTATGCCACCCAGGCGCCCCATAAGTACCCCCAATTTAAGCAGAGTTTGTCTAAGTTGGCTTGACAGTTAGGTGTCCAGCACTACTCTTGCAATGCGAAGGTTATACGAAGGGCTGATTTTGTTGAGGTTGAGTTTGTTTGGGAGTGGGTTGTATGACCAGGGTTTCTTCTGCCCCTTACCTATGACGCAGCCTATGAAACATGCTTATGAGGGTGGTGTTCCGAATCTCTCCCCCGAAACTCTGTTTCAGTTGGCATGTGGGCTTTCCTATTATTTGTTTAAATGAAATAGGAATCAAAGAAGCAAATGATCTTTGTCTTTCTAAAATAACAGTTATTTCCTATTTCTTCCTATTTTCTTTCTATTTACTGTCCTTTCTATAAGTACATTCACCCTCTGGCACAGGCACTGTATTGGTCCTGGCCGGCTTTGTTCCCAAGGGAAGAGAAATTCGTTTTCCAAACTCCATTTTCCCATTGACTTCTTTGATAAAACAGAAGAGGTGCTTCAAATGGAGTAAAATCAAACAGCGTTGGGTAGTGAGTGGCTCAAAAGAGGACTGTCATGTTGGTGTGCTCACTGCCACACTTGAGGGGAAGCCCCCGCCCCAACCTCCAACCTTTCTCTTAACCAGCTGATCACCTTGTAGGTGGTGCAGAACCCATGGAATGGGGCACAGTAGTTCCCTGACCCTAAACGGTGCAGCATGTGTCTTCCTGACTTTGCTCTTTGCCACCTGAGCAAAAGGCTCCCTAGCTCTTCCTAGAGGTCCGTTACCGTCTTGAACCTGTACATGCACCGACTTAGCTCATTCTTGTTAAGGTTCCCCCCTTGTACAGGGTTGGAGGCAGAGACTCTGAGAGCCCAAGTCAATGGCCCGATGTTGCTTAGCTACTAAGTGGCAGAGCCTGGATTTGATGCCACGAGGTGGGAGTCTAGATTCTGTGCGTCCGCCCAGCGTGCTGCGAGGCCTCCTAGTGGAGCAGGGCCTGGAGGCCAGTCTTCCTTGCTGCAGCCTCTTTCCATCGCACTTTGAAGCTTTAAGAAGAAAACGGCTTAAAAGAACACCTTAAAAACTCCTTAAACTACTGCCTTCTCTCTACCTTCTCTCTGTCTGGCCATTCCTTTTGGTCGTCTTTATAGTTTTGTCCCTGAAATGTGGGAGTTTCCTTGCACCTGTCTTCCCATCCAGTATTATGGCTTTGGTTCCATTGGACTGTGGGGCCACCATCGGTGCCTCTCCTCTTGATCCCTGTGCCCAGTTCCACACCTGGGTACAGGTGCTGGGTGCACCTGCTGCTGGATGTGCCCCCGTGAATAGCCTCAGCATCTCAGGATGTTGGGAACCAAACGGAGTTTTTCCACACATCTTCCCCCCACACCCCCGGCTTTATTCTCTGGCTTGTGAATGGGCACTGCAGTGTGCCCAGCCACTCCCTCTGAAACCCGGACTCACCTACACTCCTTTCTCACTCACCAACCCCTCTGGACTCTCCCTTCCTGCCCCATCTACTGGTAGCGTCTGACTTCTAGCCTGTGCATTCTGCTGCTTTAATATCCCCAACACCTGCTTTTGCTCACTTGCCCACCTCCCCAGGCATTGCCTCATCTGAATTCTGTTCCTTCTCTCTCATTACCTGGCTGCATTAGCTTCCTAGCAGGCATGTTTGAGCCTTTTGTTCTGTCCCCCCACAGCCCCACCCAACACTACTCTAGAAACCCGTCTAAGGCACACATTTCAACATGGCACTCACTTTCTTAGCTTTTCATGGCCCTTACAATCAAAGCAGACTCCCTAACACTGACCCCTTTCATGATATGGCCCCTGCTGACTCCAGTCTCATCTCTAGCCTCAGTCTCTCCCCTCCCCTGCAGGTGTCCATGTCCCAGTCACTCCCTTCCTTCCAGTGTCTGTGCCCCAGCCACTCCTTCCCCTCCAGGGTCTATGCCCCAGTCTTTCCCCTCCCCTGCAGGTGTCCATGCCCCAGGCTCTCCCCTGCCCTCAGGAGTGCATGCCTTAGTCCCTCCCCTTAGGTGTCCGTGCTCTGGGCACACTGGGCTATTCACCATGCTTCCATGCAGAAGCCTGTTTCCAGGCCTCCTTGCCCTTGCAACTTGAAGTCTTCGCTGCCTGGAATTTACTTGCTCAAGCGCTGTGTTGAGCTTGGTCCAAGCAGTGCTTTCCTCTCCAGAAGACTCCCCTTCCCTCTGCTGCCCTGCCTTGGGTGAGATGGCCTTTGTCTCTACCCCAGGTGCTCTCTCAGGGACTCCCATTAGAATGACAGCCAGCGGCGTGGGCACTTGTGCACTTGGCTGTTGACTGAGGGACTTGTGCCTCACGTCAGCTCCTTGGGTAGCTGCTTACACATCTTCCCCAGCCCTTAGCAGAACGTGTGGCACCGGTGCACCCAGCCACTCTCTGATTTTCTGTTGCACAAATGAAAATATAAACTAATAATAATGACAGTAACTGCTAAGGCCCAAAGCACTTAGCATGTGCTAGGCCCTGTTCTAGAAACATATCACAGGCGAAACCATTTGATCTCTGGCCACATGCCTGGGCTGGTTCTGTCCTAGGCCCATGTAGAGTGCCAGGGTCCCCCCATCTTCAGTTTGGGTGGTGGTGCCTCAGGGTGGGTGGATGGACCTGCTACCCAGGGTGTACACATCCCCAGGGGAGAGTAGATTTGTCTGAAGAGGAGGAAGGAAAGGCAGGCTCTGGCTCCTGTAGCTGGATGGGGGGGCATTTGTTTCTGGTCACTCTGCTGGCATGGATTATCTCCAAAGCAGGTAATTGCAACTAAGTTAATCAGCTGTGGGCTGCACATCCTGGAGCTAAAGGCCCCCTCCTGGAGGACTTGGAATTCAACCTGGAAAGCTCCATGGAGCTGGAGCCACTCCGGGAGGAGCTGTGCTGGGTGAAACGTGTTGTAAGTAGGTCACGGGAAAGAAAGGAAAGCCCACAGGCTCTCTCCCACAGTGTGTCAGAAGAAAAAGTGGGGCAGAGCCCGTGCGAGACCCTGAGCCGTGCAGGCGCCCCAGCTGCAAGCTTCTGGCGTGTGTGCTGGGGCTTTGTCCCCGATGGCAGAGCCAGGGACGCAGTTCCATTCCCTCCCTCCCTCCCGGCTCCAGGGTAGGGCCCACGACCACTTAGACACTGGCCAGACTGACAGCGCTCATTGCCCCACTAGGGGCATTATGGCAACAATGAGTGAGCTAAACACTGTCCCTTACCTCACTTAATCCCGGCAGCACCCCTCCCCTCTGAACGGGGGATATTTAATGTCTCACTGGTTTTTGTTTTTTTGTGTTTAATCTGGTTTCTATGAAAGATGTTCCTGGGAGAGTCTGGGAGGACAAACCAGGAAAGAGGAACAAAACGGAGTGAGAAGCTAGGAGGTACACATGTCTTTCCTGCGTGGGCCTGGGGTCCCTTGCTCCCTCCCAGGAACAAGAAAAGATAGTTGATTAGTGTTGCTTAAATGCGTTGCAATTAATTCCTCTCCAGTTTTTTGGCACTCTAGGGCTTAGGCTGGCCTATAAATCTTAGTCCCAGTTTAGTTGTAAAATCTTGATTTATCTCTTAGAATAGGTGTGCTAACACATTAGTTGGCTTGAATTATTTAAAGTTATCTCGGAAAGGTCTTATTTCTATTGCCCGTCCTGATTTGCACTTTAAATATAGTTCCCTGTAGCAATTCACAAGAATTCGTGTTGAAAATAGAAAAGGGAAAATTACTTTTAAACAGCAGTTTGGCATATAAGAGCATGATTTACCTTGGAACAGTTCTCCAACTGCACATTAAGGCCAAGCTTTCAAGAATATTTTTTCCCCACTGAATCTGGAAATTAGGATGAAACCAAACAGCAAACATCCGGCCCCAGGTGGCCACTCCCTTTGGCAGAGTTGGGGGATCCTTTCCTCCCTCGTTCTTCCCCCACCCCTCAGGCACACTGTTAAAATCCCACTGTGTGACAGGTAATTTCTTACCTCGCTTGCTAATTTTTCTCACTTTCTCCTCTAATTTTACCATTTCTCCTTCATTTGCACCAACTGTGAAAGCCGGGATTTTGTGGGTAGGAATTCTGTAAAGGATTCATTATTTTAAGGTTGGATTTATTAGCGGTATAGCATATTCTGTGCCTTCAAAATGCGTTTGGTTCCTTGGTGATTTGTTTTATTTAGATTATGGAAACATAAAACCAACTAGTATTTTTTTTATATTCATTTAATGAGGACTATCTTGCCATGTGATTTGCTCTTGTACCTGAAAGTAACTGATGCATTTCTTACCTTAGTGCTTTATTTTTTTAAGTAAGCTTTATGCTCAATGTGGGACTTGAACTCATGACCCCAAGATCAAGAGTCCCATGCTCTACTGACTGAGCCAGCCAGGCACCTCTTTATTACTGCTTTAAACATCGTATACTTTATTTCTATCATGGGGAAAAAGGAGTTCCTAATTTCACAGCAGAGTGTGATAGGGACAAATGACAGTTTTGTGTGTGTGTGTTGTGTTTTAAAGGATATTTTAACTCTAGGCCTTTGTGGTTTGGGAAGGAACTAAACTAAAATCTAGTTTACTCTCACTTCAGTTAAGCATTGCCTGAATAGAGGTATGTTGTCTTGATTATGACAAGGAGGAAATGTGGAATTCACCTGATTTATTGGGAATGTCTTCCCTCCATGTGATTCCTACGTGAAACATTATCAAATGACATTAGCTGCTTACTTATGAAAGGTGATGTGTTAGTAACTTGCAGAACCAATACCAAATAAAGACATGTTTTCTTCAGTATAGAGTCTGCGTTCTAAAGGGCTTTCATGTTGACATGCTCTTCTTTTTACATAGCCACCTGGCCTGCAAAAGAAGTGAGGAAAGACTAAATCCTGGTTATTAGATGATGAGTCACTGAACGTGTTAAACTGAGAAGTTTTGTTTTTTTTTTATAATCTTGACAAAAGAGGGAATTCTAGCCCAGAGAGCTTTAACTGTCTGTGTTTGGGATTAAGAATTGATGGAGTCGGCAGGGACGGATTTTAGGCTCAGAGTTGTGTCTTAGATTGACCACAGTTGTTATATCCTGCAAGTTGCTGGAATGTTCTGTTTCTTGGAATTCTGTGGTGCTGAGTGATATTAACGTGTTGTGACTTCCCTGTGTGATATTCATTAATAATTCTATTTTGGATATCTTCTTGAGGGTTTAGAGGTTTAGAGGTAAGTCAAATATGACAAAAACAAAGAATTAAATACTCAGGAGCAGAATTTAAAATGGTATTTGGGGTTAAATCTCTCCTTTCTTCTTAGAATTTAATGAATGATTTGGGCTTCGTGTTTGCCTTCGTGTGTGTGTGTGTGTGTGTGTGTTTTAAAGGATATTTTAACTCTAGGCCTTTGTGGTTTGGGAAGGAACTAAACTAAAATCTAGTTTACTCTCACTTCAGTTAAGCATTGCCTGAATAGAGGTATGTTGTCTTGATTATGACAAGGAGGAAATGTGGAATTCACCTGATTTATTGGGAATGTCTTCCCTCCATGTGATTCCTACGTGAAACATTATCAAATGACATTAGCTGCTTACTTATGAAAGGTGATGTGTTAGTAACTTGCAGAACCAATACCAAATAAAGACATGTTTTCCTCAGTATAGAGTCTGCGTTCTAAAGGGCTTTCATGTTGACATGCTCTTCTTTTTACATAGCCACCTGGCCTGCAAAAGAAGTGAGGAAAGACTAAATCCTGGTTATTAGATGATGAGTCACTGAACGTGTTAAACTGAGAAGTTTTGTTTTTTTTTTTTAATCTTGACAAAAGAGGGAATTCTAGCCCAGAGAGCTTTAACTGTCTGTGTTTGGGATTAAGAATTGATGGAGTCGGCAGGGACGGATTTTAGGCTCAGAGTTGTGTCTTAGATTGACCACAGTTGTTATATCCTGCAAGTTGCTGGAATGTTCTGTTTCTTGGAATTCTGTGGTGCTGAGTGATATTAACGTGTTGTGACTTCCCTGTGTGATATTCATTAATAATTCTATTTTGGATATCTTCTTGAGGGTTTAGAGGTTTAGAGGTAAGTCAAATATGACAAAAACAAAGAATTAAATACTCAGGAGCAGAATTTAAAATGGTATTTGGGGTTAAATCTCTCCTTTCTTCTTAGAATTTAATGAATGATTTGGGCTTCGTGTTTGCCTTCGTGTGTGTGTGTGTGTGTGTGTGTGTGTGTGTATGTATGTATGTTTGTGTGTAAAGTGAGAAAGTCGATCAGATCCTACTGACAATAAATTGGTGTTGGGAGGATACACTAAATTCTTCGGTTTGCTTGGTTGTTGCTACCTGGTGTAAGGAGTAGATAGCCCGTAAATGATGGGATCCCAGTGCCGTTGTAAAGACTTGTATTCACTGATTGATTCATTTATTTGATAAATATTTATTGACCTTCCTCTGCATGCTGGCTGTGTTCTAGGTATGAGGCAGGCAGTCAATAAAACCACATTCCTGCCTTCATGGAGCTTACAATAAACTAATATGTAAGACAAGAAATAGACAAAAAATATAAATATGTATTATGGTGGTAAGTGCTCTGGAGAAGAAAGAGTGAGGAAGGTAAGGAGGGGTGGAGTTGGGGATTATTATTTATAGGAGGTGGTCTCAGGCAGGCCTCCTGTAGCATCTGCTGTTACCCAGATTCCACACACAGAGGTGCATTTGGCTTATGTTTCAATTTCCCCCTGCCTTTTGAAATGTCATCCTGGAAATGGAAATGATTAAATGATGTCAGTCATTTGCATTTTTGTGTGAATGTTTTCGGTTATTTCCTTTGAGCCTATGTTAATAGAGAGAGAATTTGAGGCAGTGGATGTCTGGGGGTGGGGGTGGGGGAGGGGTCGGAGGGGTCGGTATGGAGGAGGTGGTCTGCTGCTTCTCAGGAGGGTCTCCCCTGTTACCGCGGGAGACTTACCGCTGAAACCGCTTGTACTACATTACTGCCTCGTGGAATAGGCTGTCCAACACTTTTTTGTACATTACTGCTCTATGCCATTGCCCATTTTCTCCTGGGGATGCTAATTGGAGAAAGCAAACTCTATGAGGTGCTTTCCTCTTAGCTCCTCAGGGGAAATGCACTACCAAATGAAAATAATATTATTTTTTTTTTGTCTGGCGTAACCTTCCTGACTGTTGGGTTTATTATTTCGCTTTGTATTTTCAAAGTGTTCCTGTCATGTTGTTATTAGTATTATGATGGTGATTTTAAATGTAGAGCCTACGTGTGTCTGTAGGGATATCTTTGTCTGCTTACAGGCTCCAACTCAAAACATGAAATCCTTCTAAATAGGGAATGATTTTTAATTCCCCTCACTCTCTGGCCCCATTGCGTGAGCGGGCTCTGTTAAGCCTCCCCTGCGTGCGGCAGCGTTATCTGCACCACGCTTCTAACCTGGCAGCCCCGAGACTGAAAGCTTGCCCCAGATTAGCTCTGTCGCCTGCCGGGCTCTGGCAGTGACTGTGTGAGTAGGAATTTGTACCGCTTCCCTTTAGATTCTCAGGAATTCCCTTTCGCTTTAGAAGGCACCAGAATGAAGGTTGATAAGAAGGTGTATTTTGTACGCATCTGTTTTGTAGTTTATATCCGTAGACACAAGTGTTATACAGAGTCTAATTTCTTTGATGTAGTATTTTTCTAGATTGGTAGCTTAAGCACGTTGGCTTCCCACCGATGAATAATTTCAGGTCCGGAGATGAAGGTGGCCCACCGTGCTGGTTTGTAGCAATGCAGCTGCTTTTAAAAATGAGCAAAGTATGTCTTATTAAAGTACCTTTTTTTTTTTCTCATTTTAAGCACAACTGTTGAATATGAGAATGAATCTTAATTGATAATTTTAATGGAAAAATGTTTTCTTTTTTCCAGCTTTTGCTTTGGTTTCTGAAGATATAAAGAAAGAGGTCAAGCAATCTAAGGTACTGTTCTCATGATCAAATCTATTCTTCCTGTCTAAGAGTCATTTGTATTTGCTTTAATGGGAGCTGTGATGATTTTGTCTTTCAACAGTTACTGATTTTTTTTTTTTATGAATTAATGAAATGTTGGTCAACATAGATTTTTAATCCCTAGTGGCAACCTACAGATAAGCTTGCTTTACAAACAGTCCTGTGATAGTTAAAGCAGACCAAGTAGGTTTCGAATTTCATTTTAAGAAAAAGTATTTTGAAATGAAATTAGACATTTTAGAAGTCTTGGAGACCCTAGTTTTCTCTCGTCTGACCACATCTAAACTTGGGCTTCATTTTCCCAGTCTGAGAAAGGAGTCTTTTGCTATGTCCCTGGGGTCACAAGAGCCTGAGTATCCCTTTCCCTGAAGGTGGCACTGTGTGAGAATCCCCAAAGGTGACTGCCAGGCTCCTTGCACAGTCAGACCCAGGAACTGAGACCTGGGGGACCCATGGAGACAGGACAACACTTGCCCAAATCTCAGAGCTGCTGCTTTTTTCATCATTGGTTGCGTTCAAGAACTTCACCTAAAGTCTACCATTTAGACTTTGCACTGGAGGAGTTTAGCAAATGAGAAAGAGAAACAGTATTTTTTTTAAAAAGAGAAACAGTATTTTAAGAATATGAATTGTCTTTATCATATTAGTTAAGGCTCAGTTGACTTTATTTTTTATCCCACAATTAGTGTAAAAACATTTTTTTAAAAGGATGTTTCTTTTGTCAACAGAATATTATCTGTTCTAACTGTACTGTGGATTTCCTATACAGGAACAATAATAATGATTTCCTTTGGTTTTAAGATCCTTTATGGTTAATAAAACATTTTCAGATATTTCATTAACTTGATCTTCTCAATGATCCTGTTATTGCTAAGCAAAACAGATATTCCCATGTACACATACCTTAGGGATGTGTGGGCTTGGTTCCAGACCACTGCAATAAAGCGAATACCATAAGAAAGCGAATACTGCAATAAAGCGAGTCAGATGAATTTTTTGGTTTTCAGTGCATCATGAAAGTTGTGTTTACACTATATTGTAGTCTGTTAAGTGTGTAATAGCATTGTTTAAAACATATGCCTGAATTAAAAAGTAATTTATTGCTAAAAAAAAATGGTAACCATCATCTGTGCTTTTAGTGAGTTGTAATCTTTTTGCTGGTGGAGGGTCTTGCCTTACTGTCAATGGCTGCTGAACGCTGGGGTGGCTGTGGAAATTTCTTAAAAGAAGACAACAATAAAGTTTGCCCCATCGATTTTGACTCTCCCTTTCACGAATGATTTCTCTGTAGTGGGTGATGCTGTTTGATAGCATTTCACCCACAGTAGAACTTCTTTCAAAACTGGAGTCAATCCTCTCAAATCCTGCTGTTGCTTTATCTACTAAGTTGATGTAAGATTCTAAATCCTTTGTTGTCATTTCAACAGTCTTCACGGCATCGCCACCAGGAGTAGTTTCCGTCTCAAGAAACCACTCTCTTTGCTCATCCATGAGAAGCAACTCCTTATCCATTCAAGTTTGATCATGAGATGGACCCATCTTCAGGCTCCATTTCTTTCTTTCTTTTTTTTTAAATTGAAGTAGAGTTGACACACAATGTTACATTAGTTTCAAGTGTACAACATTGTGATTAGACAAGTCTGTAATTCTGCTATGCTCCCCGCAAATGTAGCTCTCATCTGTCACCATACAACACTATTACAAGATCATCGACTATACTCCGTTCAGTGCCTTTCATCCTATGCCTTATTCATTTCATACTTGGAAGCCCGTACCTCTCTCTCCTCTTCATTCGTTTTGCCCATACCACCACCCCCCTACCCCCAGTTCCACTTCTAATTCTAGTCTTCTTGCTATTTCCACCACAAATGCAGTTAGTCACTGCTTCTGCTGAAGTCTTGAATTCCTCAGAGTCATCCACGAGGGTTGGAATCAACTTCCTTCAAACTCCTGTTAACGTCCATATTTTGATCTCTTCCCACGAGTCATGAATGTTCTTAATGGCATGTAGAATGGTGAATCCTTTCCAGAAGGTTTTCAATTTTCTTTGCCCAGATCCATCAGAGAATCACCATGAGATCATTATATTAGCCTCATGAAATGTGTTTCTTTTTATTTATTTATCTTCAATTTTAAAGAATTTTAATTCCGGTATAGTTAATATACGGTGTTATATTTTTTTGGGTATACAGTGTAGCAATTCAACAATTCCATATATTACTCAGTGCTCAGTGTATTTTTTTTTT
>NC_048224.1:71568127-71580288 GCF_002007445.2 Ailuropoda melanoleuca
TCAGACTTTCCTTCTGCCGCTTCCTCACCTCTCACAGCCCTCACAGAATGACAGAGTTAGGGCCTTGCTCTGGGTTAGGCTTTGGCTTAAGGGAATGTTGGGGCTGGTTTGATCTTCTCTAGACCATTTGGAATTTCTCCATATCAGCAGTAAGGCTGTTTCTCTTTCTTACCATTCATGTGTTCACTGGAGCAGTGCTTTTAATTTCCTCCAAGAACTTGTCTTTCACATTCCCAACTTGGCTAATGTTTGCTGCAAGAGGTCTAGCTTTCAGCCTGTCTCAGCTCTCAATGTGCCTTCCTCACTAAGCTTAACCATTTTTAATTTTTGATTTAAAGTGAAAGATGTGCAACTCTCCCTTTTACTTGAGCACTTAGAGGCCACTGTAGGGTTACTGATTGGCCTAATTTCAGTATTGTTGTGTCTCGGAATAGGGAGCCCAGAGAAGAGGGAGAGAGATGGGGGAACAGCCAGTTAGTGGAACAGTCAGAACACACACAACTTTTGTCATTGAAGTTTACCATCTTATATAAGTGCAGCTCGTGACACCCCAGAACAATTACAATAGTGACATCAAAGATCAATGATCACAAATCATCATAACAAATGTAATCATAATGAAAACATTTGAAATATTGTGAGAATCACCAAAATGTGACACAGAAACACAAAATGAGCAAATGCTGTTGGAAAAAATGGCACTGATAGACTTGCTGGACGCAGGGTTGTCACAGACCTTCGATTTATAAAAAACACAGTATCTGAAAAGCATGATAAAGCAAAGCACAGTGAAACACTGAGGCATGCCTGCATAGCAGAAAAACTTAGCCTCAGGGGAGTTACGTGATTTGACTGAGTTCACGTGGCAATTAACAGGTACCTGGGTGGCTCAGTCAGTTAAGCATCTGCCTTGGGCTCAGGTCATGATCCCAGGGTCCTGAGATGGAGCTCGGCATGTGGGAGAGGGGGCAGCTCCCTGCTTGGAGGGTAATCTGCTTCTCCCTCTCCCTCTGCCCTTCCCCCCTGTTCGTGTGCTCTCTCTCGTTCTGCTCTCGCTCAAATAAATAAATAAAATCTCGAAAAAAAAAAATAAAAGGTGAAGTCAGAATCTCAATTTTCTGCATCCTTGAATTTTTCACACTGTAATTTTATACAGCTGTGTGATTATAATGTGTATGTGTGTTTGGCAATAATAAAGCTCATTTGTAATGAATTTAAAGTGATACCTAGGGGATATTAATAGGGAGCTAAAATTTTGTGTAATGGATTGAGAATTATAGTCTATACTTTCAAGCATAGGTTCTCACTCAGCTTTTCAAATGGGGAAATATATATCTGTGTTCTTAAATATATAGATAGATATAAATATAGATAGAAGTAAGGTAAGTCTTATATCTTAGTGTCATTTTTCAAGCAAAGGTATTAAAGTCATTGAAAAATGTCATTAACTCCATCTGTGCTTAGGCCACGGAACCAAAAAAGCTGTTAATTCCCTGAGGAGAGGCAGAGATAAAATGTCTACTGTAGACTGTATCCAAGTCTGGGAGCTAGAGAATTCCTTTGTCCAAGGTCGCCCAAAGTCTGTAGATGAAACCTGAGATAGGAGTTAAGGCCCTTAACAACAACCATGTTAATTTGGGATTATCATTAGTTGATCACCCTCGGCAGAATGGATCAGAACCTGCCCGGCCAAGCTGCTCAGAAGCAGCCGCCTTCCCTCCCTCTCACCTCACTGCTTGCTTGAGTCGGGGCCCCAGGTAGCGCGCTTTCTGGAATGCAGGCAGCCTTGCTCAGGGCTGGGGGCCCGCCCCACACATCAGGGCATTAGGTGGCTTCACATCTGAATTCCTGGTGCTGCCAGTGCCCTGTCTTACCTCCTGGGGCCTGACTTCTGGGCCCAGGCTCCTTTTCTGGGTTTCTGGTCCCTGGCACTGACCCGGATTCTGACCCAGCTCAGCTTTCAGGGGAGCCTGCCCACCCAGGCTTGTGCTCCAGGCCGCGATGCCCCCTCAACTGCTGTACCCCCTCAGCCATGGCCACATACCTGCTTCAACCTGTAGTCTTGTCCAGACTTACACCCTGTGGTGGTTTATGATGCTGTGTCCTGTGTGATGTAGGGGTAGAGTTGGGCACTGTGGTTCACGCCCCTCTTCCAACACTGATATGCTGTGGGACTTACTGACCCTCTCTGCCTCAGCTTCCTCATCTAGGAGATGGGGTAATAGAACCTATACCAGAAAGCTGTCTTGAAGATTGTGTGTGTGTCCACCAGTTAAACTGTGCTAGACTCTATTGAAATGTGTACCTGATATGACAGCAAGAAATACCTTACATAGCCATTCAAGGGGGAACCTTAAACAATCAAAGTAAAAAAGAGGAACCATAGACCTTACTGCTTCTATCAGTTAAATTTTTGTTATGGTGTTAGTTGACTTCATATGAGGCAGATGATGTTCATGATTAAAAAAGACTAGTAGTTAACAACTACTGAGCATTTTCTTTTTCTTTTTTTTAAGATTTTATTTTTATTTATTCGACAGAGACAGAGACAGCCAGCGAGAGAAGGAACACAAGCAGGGGGAGTGGGAGAGGAAGAAGCAGGCTTCACAGCAGAGGAGCCCGATGTGGGGCTTGATCATAACGCCGGGATCACGCCCTGAGCCGAAGGCAGACGCTTAACCACTGTGCCACCCAGGCGCCCCAACTCCTGAGCATTTTCTTTGGGCAGACGCTACGCTAAGCATTATATTACCTAGCAAAATTCCCACAATGACCCTGTGACATAGGTCTTGTAATTATTCTTCCTGTTTACAGATGAGAAACTGAGGCCTGAGCTAGTAAGTGGTGGGGGCAGAATTTAAACACAGGACCCGCTTTTAGCTGAGTCCACTGATGAACACACCCTGACCAAGTCATTTTATTCAACATCTCGCGGGTGGAGTTTGTTTGCGACTGGGTACAAGACGCCATTTTACTTCTCTTCTTAAAAGATTTGCTGTCAAATTCTTTGGAGGATGTTTTATCTTCTTTTCATGAAGGTTTTGTAAATGAGTCAGTGCGTATGTGGATGGCAAATGTTCACACCTATTGTGCCTTCACAGATAAAACCTGTACCAGAGGGTGACTTGGATGTGTCTTTTCCAGCTAGGGGAGGAGCTGCCTCTGGGGTAGATACATTAGTAAGAAATCTCTTTCCTATCTGCGTAGCAATTCAGTTGACTTACAAAACTTTGACAGTGAGCACATTTTGACTGATATTGATAGTCAGTGTAAGAAACATGCGGCAGCAGAGATAATAAAACAAAGCACGTGTTTCTGCTTAGGAAGAGCTAAGCCTTTTTACAAGGAAAGCTGGAGACAATTTTAAATGTCCTGTCAATTCGTTCATTTAGTCTAATTTTCTTTCTCAAAGGGGAAATTTCTCAAGACCATTTTGGTTCTATTCAGTTCACTTAATGCAAGCGTTCTTGGATGTTTTATTTTTACAGTTTGCAAATCGAGCCATTCGAAATGGTTAATCATTTCCGAGCTATTGTTTTCAGCCATTTGGAGCCGCAGGACTTAATAACAAATGGAAAGATGTGTAATTTTGGTTGATTTTCTTTGGTTTCATAAAGAGATGTGGTAGGAAGTCCAGTTGGTTTCCCGTTTAAGTTACTCAGTCAGGAAACACTGAGTTCAGGGTTGTTGTTGTTGTTGTTTTTTTTTTTTCTCTTTCAGCTTATTGCTAAAGGTGACTTTTGTTGTGGGTATCACTTGGAGCTCACTCCCAAGTGGTTCTTCTGGTGAATAGCTCTGGAGGAAGACAGGGCATGCATTATCCTGTGGGTGGATAATAGGAACATTGGGAAGAACTCAGAAGACCTGGGTTTTAATCCTGGTTCTGTGGCTAGAAAGACTGTTGGGCTTTGGGCAAATCCTTCACCTGTTCTGAACCTCCATTTTCTCATTTGTAAAGGGCAGTGTTGGGTTGGATCATCTCTCTCTTTTTTTAATATAAAATACACATAAAATTACCACCTTAACCATTTCTAAGTGTACAGTTCAGCAGTACCAAGGATATTCATAGTGTCCTGCAGACAATCTCCAGGACTCTTTCCATCTCACAAAACTAAAAATGTCCCTATTAAACAGCTCTCTGTTCCCCCCGCCCCGGCCCCTGGCAACCGCCCCTCTACTTTCCATTTCTATGAATCAGACGATGCTGTCAGTGGAATGGTTCAGCATTTGTCTTTTTGTGTCTGGCTTATTTCACATAGCATCATGTCCTCAGGGTACCTGGGCGTAGCATGTGCCAGAATGTCCTTCCTTTTTAAAGCTGAATAATATTCCACTCTGTATATACACCATATTTTCTTTACCCACTCCACCGCTATTTTTAAATCTAAACTTGCAAATTTTCCATGATCCTAATCTACTGGCCAAGGCTGTGGCCTTGAAAGGAGCGGGCAGCTTGGCCAAGGGGTGGGCAGCAGGTTAATGGTGAACGCAGAGTGGTATTTCTGGTTCTGAGGCCAGGGCTGCTTCTCTGGGGGGAGAGGGGGGCTGTGCTCCTGGCTGGTGGTGGTGTTTAGAGCATGGAAGATGCAGTGAGTCCATACGTGGTGACTTAACAATGATAGCCAGGTTTTGGTTCAGCACAGTTAGAAAACCGGCTCGAGCGTTCCAGTATTTTTTAGTGGGCTTTTCCAAAAAGTCCGTGTTTTATCAGGATTAAGTAAAGTGTCACCTGATCCCGAGGCATAACAAATCAGTACCCAACTATGGGGTTCTCCTCCACGCAGTGGTATTTCCATTGCTGAGACAAAGATAATTGCAGGAAATGCTGCCAAAGGTAGACACTGTCCCATGTTTCCCCATCTCCGATCCCTGTCTATTGTCATGGTCCCTTTGGCATTCTGAGAGGATACATCTCTGTGTGGCTGCATCTTGGCTTTTAGCTGTTCCCAGTTTTGTTCATAAAGGCTCACAAGTGCATTTCTTGTTGCAGTCTGTGAAGAAAATTGAAGGATATTTGCCACTGTCCAATTGTTATAATTATAGTGAATGGCAGTTGAAAGCAGAAAAGGGCAATTAGAGAGAAAATTCCTTCCTTGTCTGCTGGAGAAGACCATGAAAACAGCAGATTTAGCTGCTGGCACTTTGCACTTTGTCAGAGAAATCTTTTACGAGCCCCTCCCCTGATCGACCCAGGATCAGGGTCAGGTGTTTCTGTGCCCAGGTCCGGATTTCTGTGTCCAGAGCTCTGGAGCTCATGAACCGCAGGCTGACTGCCTCCTCGGGCCCCGTTGAGGCCCCCGGTGCTGCTCCGCAGGTGGAAGAGAACATCGTGGCGGTGTTCTGGATGCCAGTATGTCTGAGCCCGCAAGATGGTGAATACCGTCATTAGCGGGGCTCGTCTTCATGGCCCACACACTGCCGGCATTGATACTGTCTCTGTTTTGTTTGCCATGCTTTTGAGTTCACAGGATTTTTAAATGAACTCTCCCAAGAACATTGTGAACCAGTTAAANGTCATTAGCGGGGCTCGTCTTCATGGCCCACACACTGCCGGCATTGATACTGTCTCTGTTTTGTTTGCCATGCTTTTGAGTTCACAGGATTTTTAAATGAACTCTCCCAAGAACATTGTGAACCAGTTAAGCCTTAGCTTTAGTTCCATTTTACATGGGAGGAAAGAGGCTCAGTTCAATTACGTGACTTGCCCAGGAGCACGTCAGAGTAAGAAAAGGCCTCGTAGGAGGCTCCTGTCATGACGCAGAGGCTCATTGTTGCTGCCCCCCGCCCCCCACCGTCTTATTGCCAAGATCTCCTCTTCTCTGGCTTCCCCCAAATGTTACTGTGTACCATGCATATTTATTTGGTGTTTTGCTAGATTTGTTATGTGAGGAGATTTATCTTTTTCTCTTTTCCAAAATACAGAATTTGGAGAAAAGTGGTGTCTCAAGGAAAAGTGACATAGGTAAGTAATGATTTTTTTTTAACTTATGCGTATGTACCCAGGTATATTTCATGTAAATTATATTTCAGTGAAATGAATTCTCTTTCTGATTTTATTTAGAAGGTCATTATTGCTGTGCAAATGTTCTGTCTTGGGCCTGGCCTCGCATCTACCCTCAGGAAGACCCGGGGAGAACACTTTTCAGATTGACGTAGTGGCATGTGATCTGTATTGGAAAAAATAGCCAATATGTTAGTTTGAATTCCCTTGACCTTCATTTACTGAGTTTCCAATAAGGGTGGAGGACTGGGCCAGGTGGCCACTGTGGGGGCGATGGGGACGAGTAAGACACAGTCTCTGTCATTCAAGGCCCACACTTAGTGGGAGAAAAGGACTAACCTCTACCTGGGGCCAGATTCCCCACTTGTTGATTTGCAGACACTGCTTTCGCTACGGGTCAGCTTACCAACCACATCTGTCAAACCATCCCGAGAACCTTGGTGCAGAAGCAGCTACTTGGTTCATTGTAGACGCCCCTTACCTGCATCATGGCCCCTGTGCACCCTTATTTGTCCTCCCTTTCACTATATTGTAAGCATCTTCAAAAATGTGACCATGAAGTCACAATTGTTGTTGCTGTTGTTTTCTGGTATTGTGAGAAATATGCCCCAGTGTGTTGACAAGAGGATAAGGCTGACATCTGTGTGTTGGGTTTCTTCCCAAAGGGTGTGAACTTTGTCGATGTCGGTGGTTCGAGAGTAGGCTGTGGGAACCTGCAAGGTGGGCCCTGGACAGGAAAGAAAGGGCACACTTTCCTTTCTAGGCCTTCCTTTCACAGGTCTGAGCTCTGTGGAGTCTAGAAGACAGGAGAGGGCCCCTGGGTGGTAGGGGGAGGATGGCCTGTGCTGGGGCCCTGGATATGCATGCCTTCAGCTCTGAGACTGGCGTATTGAAGGAGCCACGTTGGTTCTTCGGTTTTTCTTCTTTATACTACAACACCCTGGAAGGCTCAGCCACTCCTTCCTGTGTGGAGATGTTCTCTCTGCTGCCAGCACTTGTGGGTTTGGGCATCTGTTTGTGTGTTTATTTTATGAGATTTGTTGGGGCTCCTGGAGCTTCTTAAAGAAAATGATTATTTTTAATATTAATTTTAATTTTAAAGTAGGGGGCAGAGGGGATGGGAGAGAGAGAATCTTAAGCAGGCTCCACGTCCAGCACAGTGCCTGACGTGGTGCTCAGTCTCACGACCCTGAGATCATGACCTGAGCCAAAATCAAGAGTCGGACACTTAACCAACTGAGCCACCCAGGTGCCCTGAAAATCTGAAAACAGTTATTAAATGAACTAATGTCGCTAGTCTGGGACATGGGCTTGAAAGTACCAAGGGGAAGTTACCTGGATAAGTAAATTGACTTTCTTGGAATTACAAATGGCAAACCAGTGATATGTGATTTGGTATCAGCATATCCAGAAAAGACCCAGGGGCCTTATCTGCCACAGTGTTAACCTGGGTTTGCAGACCTTGTGGGGGTTGGGGGCGGGCTATAAAAGCAAGCCTCCCAGAGGAGTCAGAGTCTTACCACACTCTGGGCTGGGTAGCCTTCTCTCTGTTTCAACTCACTGCCTCGTCAGTAGATTCGTGGGTGACAGTTATTCTCGCCAAGGAGAACGCGATTGGAATGGCTCGTCATGTATGTGGTGTGTGTGCATATTTATTCCTCAGCCTTTAGTCCTAAGGCCGCTTGCTATTCGGCTTTTCTCAGAAGAACCCAACACTGATTCCTCATCAGAGGGACAGCAGCAGGATGGAATCCGTGTTTCTAGATTACCTCGGACACGGAAGGATTAGCGCTTAGTAGAGCGTTTGGCACACAATAGGTGCTCAGCAACTGGGAAATAGAGAACCTTTGATTTCTTTTTCCTTCAAAGAATTACTTCTCCTTCAGGGATCTTTTCTAATGACCTTCTTGTTTCCATCACCTTTCCTTAATTCTCTGCAGCTTACCGTTGGCCTCAGACCCACACGGGTTCTTTCCTAGTCTTGACTGATTTCTTTATCTTCCTCTTCCGGCTCATCACGCCCCTCGTTGTCGTCAGGCACTCAGTGTACGACCCATTTATTGCACATTCCTGGAGGAGAAACAACGACCATCTGTCTTGAGTTGTGACAGTGTTTGCCGTTGGCAAATTGCGGTGGGTTCAGAGGAGTGTGACGGAAGCGATGAGGAAATAGGGTGATCGTCTTATTTAGCTCCATTGACTGGGCAGCAGGAGCTTAAGAGTCAGAGGGTGGGACAGCGTAGACAGAGAAGACCACCACGGAGGTGAGCCCTGGGGTCTAGACTCAGCCAGAATGTGATCTAGTGAGGGAGGGCTTAGGATGTCTGTCAGAAAAATATTTCTTGGTGCTGATATAAGAAATACCAGTAATTCAAGTATATAAGCAGCTTTCAGCACCGAACTGTGCTAACCTGTTTTTTTGTTTTTCTTTCTTTTTTTCTGGAGTGGAGGTGGGGCTGAATGGCTTGTAAATGGTATTCTGTCATTGATTATTAACAGGGTTTTAGGAACTGCCTTGGGTGCACCCTTCCTCCTTTGCCTCATCCCCAGTAACTGCCCCATATGCATCCTATTTCTCAGCCGTACCTCACTGTTCCTATTTTCAGGGCCCTAATTCCACTTGCTCTCCCAGAGCATCACTGTTCCCTCTGTTGGGAAGCTCCTCCCACCTCTTCTGTGGGCATCCCCAGGACACAGGGTCCTCATCGCTTCTTCTGGGAAGGCCCTACTCTCCGGGGTCCTGGATGGCTCTGTGGCTCTTCCCCACTTTGAAAGCTATTCATCTAAAGATCCACCCTGTTACTGTGCACCTAAATCCTTCATGATCTGATCTGGCTGAGCCAGCCTCCCCCTCTAACATTATCACTGACTGTTCCCTTCATCTTTTTCTCAGCAATGCCTGACAGACTCCCCAGTCATCAACTCCTGATGCCGCAGAGAGAAGGCAGGCTGTGCACTCTGGGATAACCCCTCTTCCTTCTCTGCCCCTGACCGGCCACCCTCTGTGCCCGAGTCTGCAGAAAGTTGCTGCATTTTAAAGGACATGCAGGAAATGCCCCTTTCCAGAAGCTCTGCTCCCACTTGTTCTCCCTCCTCTGTGCTCCCGTGGTTCCCTGCTTGGCACTGCATTGTGATGACTGCCTTCTGACCCCGGCTCAGGCTCGTGCTTGCTGGGACTGTGCTTGCTTCTCTCAGTATGCCAGACCCTTGCACTCAGCACAGACGTAGAGACGCTTGCTGGGCGAGTGCATGTAGCACGTGTGATCAAGGCATGAGAAGAAGGAAGGTGATGATTTCTTAGGAGGAGAAAAAACAAATACACCCCATAGCACATGACTCAGGTACAAGCAAAGGAGAAGAATTCACTTTTTTTCTTCCTGCAAAACCTCTTCCCTGTGTGGAAGAACTGTTGTCTTTGTGGGAACAGTGGGAATTTTGCTGATCTGATAGAAGAAAAGGCAGGAGTTGATT
Source organism: Ailuropoda melanoleuca (assembly GCF_002007445.2). Classification (NCBI taxonomy): domain Eukaryota; kingdom Metazoa; phylum Chordata; class Mammalia; order Carnivora; family Ursidae; genus Ailuropoda; species Ailuropoda melanoleuca. The sequence continues at coordinate 71,577,600 of NC_048224.1, forward strand.
ACTGCAGGATTTACCTTTTGACAGGTGGATTCGCTCTTTTAAAAACTCTATTAGGAATTATGTTGAACATATAGGAAGCCGCAAAGAGTAATATAATGACCGTCCATGTATCTACCACCTAGTTTAAGAAATAAAACATTCCTAACACAGTGGGAGCCTTTTAACCATGATCTTGATTTGGTGTTTATATCACTCTCATATAATCTTTTATATTTTCTGATCATATATGATCTATACATATATATATGTAATATATATGTATAGTATATATCCATCTTATACATATTTGTGCTTGTCTTTTCACAAACCGTTGATTTATATGGTTATTCCTTTGTAGCTTGTTTTTGTTTTTCGGTCTGTAGGATTCATCTACAATATCCATCTGGATTGATGCATCAAGTGCTAGTTAATTTTCATTGCTGCTTAGTATTCCAGTTTTATATATCTTATTAGTGGGTCTTTGAATTGCTTCAAATTTTTTTTCCTTTTGTACAGTCCTGTTGTGAGCATTCTTGTTATATATCCTTGTTTATACATATGCGAGTTTCTCAAGGATGGTTAATAGGAGTGGAGCTTCTGGGTCATTGGGAATGTGCATCTTTGGCTTTATTAAATTTTGCAAAAATTATTCTCTGAAGTTTATTTCATTTTTAACAAGAGTAAGTCTTTATAACTCCTCTTTGATATGTCACTTGTTTAATGTTTCAGATATAGTAGATCAAATATTACATTTCAGTTGAAATATAAGATACTCGTTTAAGTCTTACCTGTGTGTCCTATTCATAGAGCTGAGAAGTTGCTTTGAAATAGAGGTAGGTAGGTGGAATGTTCATATTTATATAAACTCCTGTAGGAAAAGAATTAGGTCATTTTCAGTAGGTTGTCGAACATTTCCTTTTACATTTTTTATTGAGTTTTAACCAAAGAGCATTTTGGATTATTTTTAGGATCTAGATGGCTCACTGTGGAGCTATTTGTTGTATGAATATTTGAGTGATTGAATAAACGAATGGAACCATAGAACTGAACATAAGAACAATAAAATATACGGGATAAATTTAAAACCAGATGATGTCTCTGAGTCGAGGTGTTAAAAGGAAAGGCACATGGTGGGGGGGAGGGTAGGTCACCACATTCATTGCCGTAAGCTGGGCAGGAGGCTACAGTTTATGTGAAGTCTCCCTTCTGCCAGTGCCCCTGTCTGGGGGCAGGGTGCTGACCCAATGGCTGTTTCTATCTGTTGCTTTATTGCAAACTCAGAACCTAACGTGCTTCTCCATTGTGGGGACTGAGCAACTATCTTTGCTGGCAAGACCTCCGGTAGTCTTCCCTGGTCACGTGGGCCTAACNTTCTGCCAGTGCCCCTGTCTGGGGGCAGGGTGCTGACCCAATGGCTGTTTCTATCTGTTGCTTTATTGCAAACTCAGAACCTAACGTGCTTCTCCATTGTGGGGACTGAGCAACTATCTTTGCTGGTCTTCCCTGGTCACGTGGGCCTAACATTCGGGGGTTTACTCTCTGCTCGTCATTGCAAGAAAGCTGGCCACCCCGAGGGGTGTCTCTAAGGGCCTGGCAAATACTGCGAGTGTTGTTGTGGATGGGCTTCTATGCAATACTTCCTGCTGAAGCCCTGCTCCTGTGGAATTGTGGCTGTGTTCCTGGAGGTAACACTTAATTCTGGCTAGGCGCCCTGTGAAGTAGAGTAGAGATTATGGAGTTACTTATTTGTAAGTTCTCGTGAACTGGTGGGACAGAAGCAGTCACTGTTGAGTGTCACCTTAAAGAGCCATCCGGAACATNTGCTCCTGTGGAATTGTGGCTGTGTTCCTGGAGGTAACACTTAATTCTGGCTAGGCGCCCTGTGAAGTAGAGATTATGGAGTTACTTATTTGTAAGTTCTCGTGAACTGATGGGACAGAAGCAGTCACTGTTGAGTGTCACCTTAAAGAGCCATCCGGAACACTCTTGAGGTAGTGTTATTAGTTTGGTAGGGCTGGTGAAACGAAGTACCACAGATGGTGTGGCTTAAACAGTGGAAACATGTCTCACAGTTCTGAAGGGTAGAGGTCTGAGCTCAAGGTGTGGGCAGGGTTGGTTTCTTCTGAGGCCTTTCTCCGTGACTTGTAGGTGGCTGTTTTCTCCCGGTGGCTTCACATCATCTTCCCTCCGTGTACCCGTGTCCAGATTTCCTCTTTGTGTAAGGACACCAAATATACTGGATTTGGGCCCCCGCCAACAACCTCACTTTAACTTGAGTGCCTCTCCGTAAAGACCCAGTTCCAAGTAAGGTCACACTCGGAGTTCCTGGGGGTTAGGACTTGAACGCCTGATGTTTGGGGGACACCTGTCAACCCATAACAGGTAACAGTGCAATGTAGGATTACGTGTGACTTGTTAGAAGGCTAGTGGCAAACAAGATTTTCAGCCACTGGGGAGGCTAGTGTTGTAGACATTTTCGTACTTTCTCACGTTTCCAGTCGTTCTTTCAACAGAAGCAGGACCAGATTCACAGTTTGTTACCACAGACTTGATCTAGTACAGTGAGCTTGTTTACTTGCTAACTTCTAGGAAGGATGTTTCAGAGATCCGTTTAAAGAGATTTTTGTCGCTGTGATTACATTTACATTGATTTTTTTCCCTAAAAGATTATGGCCAGAAGGCTTGCCTTGCAGCTTTTTTTTTTTTTTAA
>NC_048224.1:71587581-71701674 GCF_002007445.2 Ailuropoda melanoleuca
ATATATATGTATAGTATATATCCATCTTATACATATTTGTGCTTGTCTTTTCACAAACCGTTGATTTATATGGTTATTCCTTTGTAGCTTGTTTTTGTTTTTCGGTCTGTAGGATTCATCTACAATATCCATCTGGATTGATGCATCAAGTGCTAGTTAATTTTCATTGCTGCTTAGTATTCCAGTTTATATATCTTATTAGTGGGTCTTTGAATTGCTTCAAATTTTTTTTCCTTTTGTACAGTCCTGTTGTGAGCATTCTTGTTATATATTCTTGTTTATACATATGCGAGTTTCTCAAGGATGGTTAATAGGAGTGGAGCTTCTGGGTCATTGGGAATGTGCATCTTTGGCTTTATTAAATTTTGCAAAAATTATTCTCTGAAGTTTATTTCATTTTTAACAAGAGTAAGTCTTTATAACTCCTCTTTGATATGTCACTTGTTTAATGTTTCAGATATAGTAGATCAAATATTACATTTCAGTTGAAATATAAGATACTCGTTTAAGTCTTACCTGTGTGTCCTATTCATAGAGCTGAGAAGTTGCTTTGAAATAGAGGTAGGTAGGTGGAATGTTCATATTTATATAAACTCCTGTAGGAAAAGAATTAGGTCATTTTCAGTAGGTTGTCGAACATTTCCTTTTACATTTTTTATTGAGTTTTAACCAAAGAGCATTTTGGATTATTTTTAGGATCTAGATGGCTCACTGTGGAGCTATTTGTTGTATGAATATTTGAGTGATTGAATAAACGAATGGAACCATAGAACTGAACATAAGAACAATAAAATATACGGGATAAATTTAAAACCAGATGATGTCTCTGAGTCGAGGTGTTAAAAGGAAAGGCACATGGTGGGGGGGAGGGTAGGTCACCACATTCATTGCCGTAAGCTGGGCAGGAGGCTACAGTTTATGTGAAGTCTCCCTTCTGCCAGTGCCCCTGTCTGGGGGCAGGGTGCTGACCCAATGGCTGTTTCTATCTGTTGCTTTATTGCAAACTCAGAACCTAACGTGCTTCTCCATTGTGGGGACTGAGCAACTATCTTTGCTGGTCTTCCCTGGTCACGTGGGCCTAAGATTCGGGGGTTTACTCTCTGCTCGTCATTGCAAGAAAGCTGGCCACCCCGAGGGGTGTCTCTAAGGGCCTGGCAAATACTGCGAGTGTTGTTGTGGATGGGCTTCTATGCAATACTTCCTGCTGAAGCCCTGCTCCTGTGGAATTGTGGCTGTGTTCCTGGAGGTAACACTTAATTCTGGCTAGGCGCCCTGTGAAGTAGAGTAGAGATTATGGAGTTACTTATTTGTAAGTTCTCGTGAACTGGTGGGACAGAAGCAGTCACTGTTGAGTGTCACCTTAAAGAGCCATCCGGAACATTCTTGAGGTAGTGTTATTAGTTTGGTAGGGCTGGTGAAACGAAGTACCACAGATGGTGTGGCTTAAACAGTGGAAACATGTCTCACAGTTCTGAAGGGTAGAGGTCTGAGCTCAAGGTGTGGGCAGGGTTGGTTTCTTCTGAGGCCTTTCTCCGTGACTTGTAGGTGGCTGTTTTCTCCCGGTGGCTTCACATCATCTTCCCTCCGTGTACCCGTGTCCAGATTTCCTCTTTGTGTAAGGACACCAAATATACTGGATTTGGGCCCCCGCCAACAACCTCACTTTAACTTGAGTGCCTCTCTGTAAAGACCCAGTTCCAAGCAAGGTCACAACCGGAGTTCCTGGGGGTTAGGACTTGAACGCCTGATGTTTGGGGGACACCCGTCAACCCATAACAGGTAACAGTGCAATGTAGGATTACGTGTGACTTGTTAGAAGGCTAGTGGCAAACAAGATTTTCAGCCACTGGGGAGGCTAGTGTTGTAGACATTTTCGTACTTTCTCACGTTTCCAGTCGTTCTTTCAACAGAAGCAGGACCAGATTCACAGTTTGTTACCACAGACTTGATCTAGTACAGTGAGCTTGTTTACTTGCTAACTTCTAGGAAGGATGTTTCAGAGATCCGTTTAAAGAGATTTTTGTCGCTGTGATTACATTTACATTGATTTTTTTCCCTAAAAGATTATGGCCAGAAGGCTTGCCTTGCAGCTTTTTTTTTTTTTTAAACTTGTTTTTAAGTTTATTTCAGTTGTTGGAAAATAAATACCTGAAAACATTTTTTTTTTTTTTTTTGGTTCTAGATTTAAAAGGAATTGTATTTGTCATCCAGAGTCAAAGTAATTCTTTTCATGCAAAGAGAGCAGAACAGTTACAAAAAAGCATCTTAAAGCAAGCGGCAAATCTTACACAGGTATGTAGTGATGGCTGGGATGCTTGCTAGTTATTTATTTGTTATTACTTTCATGTTTTCCAAAGTACTCCGTCTGTAGAGAATCGTTTTATTTAGATGAGAATAACTCTTCTGACTTGTTTTCCTTATTTAATATTGACTTGTTTAAAATGCTCTTGTTAATTCCTGATGCTCAACGCATCATCTTCTAAATTCTTCTTATTTTTCTAAATTCAAGAGACTTGCATAATTGTGTAGGACTATTGTGGTTTTGTCACAATGTATGATAAAAAGAAGTGGAAGGAATAACATTTTAAAAGCCGGGCTTAAAATAGCAGAGATAATTAATATTCAAAATTTTAGTCCCAGTTCTAAGGCAATTTTCATGTTGAAATAACATTTTCATTAACCTTAGTGTGGTGTTTCCTCTATGAGTCTCTTAATCTGTTTTTTAATTGGATATCATTAATTGAACTTTTGGGTTGATTTGTAATGTAATATCCAAGGTGGATTATGGAAAGATCGACACCTGCAGGTACATATTTTAATAATGTTTAAAATAGGCATGAACTGAATCTAAAGCTGCTGTGAATAATGCTGTAGGTTTGAGTAAAGGAAGATTTACCTTCTTGTCTTGCCATAGAGGGGCTTTCTTTAGCCAAGCAAAAGAAATTCCCCCAAGCCCGCTCGCTATGCTGCATTGCTATAGCCTTCAAGACAGACGTGCATGTCTATAGATGAATGCCATCCCTCAGCTCTGTGGGCAAGAACTCTTTGACAGGAGATGTGTGTCTCTGACGGATTGCTTTCTTTCTGTTGGTGGGTGCTGGGAAATAAGGGATTGGAACTATCAATGGACAAATTAGCAGCCTTAATGGTATTCAAGGCTGAGACACTGCTGAGCATAAGGTTTAGTTGTGCTTAACCTTTAAATGCTTTACCTATAAAATTCATACAACCTCCCAGCATCCTTACAAGGACAGGTCCTTGCCTCCCCTCCTTGGAAGATCATACCTTCTCAAGGGAAAGGAAAGACTGGCATGCTAGAAACAGATTGTTTTTTGGTAATTGGAGATAGGAGCAGGTGATGAGTTTATTAAAATACTTCTTTGTTTGGAAACCCGACTTTGGAGATTTCCTTCTATTAAAATTGTCTGATTTATCAGAGAGGCAGACACGCAGCAACCTTGATTGGATGGCCTCCTTCCATTTGCTCTGGTAAAGAGACTAGTGGAGCGGTCAGATGAAGGTCGAGGCAGGGAGGATGGGGAATCCATAACCTGAATAATCCCTCTGTTGGGTGCAGGCAGGCATTAATGGAATTTAGCTCCACTGGGCCTTGGCAATTACCCCAAATTGTGTAATCAGTGATGACACCAGGACAGACTTCCGTATCACCTACTCATATGAATTAAGAGCATGCGTATCCTTATGCACCCATATGTGTCCTTGCTCTCCGAGATACCTTCCATCCTGCAGAAGCAGAGTCGTGTTTTAGATTATATATCTTCCCCATTTAATCCAGGTGGTTCTGCTTTTTCTTCCTCCACAGCATCTTAAATATAATGGGTATTCAACCTATGGCAGTGGAATGGAATCCAGAGGAAATTGAACAAATATTAAAATGAAAATTTAAGTAAATTATTTTCTCTATTTAAAATTTTTTTGTTAATTCTTAAATTGATAATGGTGAACGCCTCTCATATTAACTAGAATAGCTATTTTTTTTTAAGATTTTATGTATTTATTTGACAGAGATAGAGACAGCCAGTGAGAGAAGGAACACAAGCAGGGGGAGTGGGAGAGGAAGAAGCAGGCTCATAGTGGAGGAGCCTGATGTGGGGCTCGATCCCATAACGCCCTGAGCCGAAGGCAGACGCTTAACCGCTGTGCCACCCAGGCGCCCCTAGAATAGCTGTTTTACTTCTTCCCGTGAAACAACAGAATGTAGAGAAAAGAGTGGAGTAAAAAACTGAGTATGAGTTGGTGCTAGGAAAATATGATCTCTTGAGTAAGTGAATCTTTGAGAGACAATATGGAAAAGAAGAAAATTCGCTTGACTACTTCAGCACAGACAACATAGCAATGACTTAAGGAAGGTGGCGATTTACTTCCCCTCACAAATATTGGGTGGGCTGGGAGTTGGCAGTTCTGCTCCTGGATCCTATGTTTTGTTACTTTGCCATGGGCTAAAGTGTCTTGTCCTCATCAGCATGGCTGGAACTGGTTGACTACCACAACATTGGCGTTCTGGTGTGTGGAGGACAACCAGGTTCCTTTTAAGGATATGACCTTGAAGTGGCATATGTCATTTCCATCATGTCCCCCTACATCCCATTGTCATGTGGACACACCTAAGCTGGGAAAAGTATTATCTAGTTGGGCCTTTGGATCCAGCCAAAATGCAAGGAGTTCTAATCTCTGAAAGGAAGGAGAGATAAATTGACATCACTGTTAAAGTCAGGATTTTGTTTACACATCAAGGACTCACCTAGTTAATAGAAGAATTTATCTGGGAACCTCCCATTCATTCAATATTTACAGAGCAAAGCACTGGGCATACAGGCATCAGCAAAGCATAGTCCTTGCACTTGAAGAGCCCACAGTCCAGGAGAGGAGACAGGCCCATACGCGGGCAATTTTAAAGCAAGGCGGAAGTGCAGAAAGACAAGTACTGCGTGATTCCACATACAGGAGGTATCTAAAATCATCAGATTCATACAATCAAAGGCCAGGGCGGTGGTAACCAGGGGAGGGAGAAGTGAGTTAGCAGCAGGTGTCAAGTTTCAATTGAGTAAGATGGATTAGCTCTGGGATCTGCAGTCCAGCATTGTGCTCGGTTGTACACTAGACAGTCGTTGAGAGGACAGAGCTCATGTTAAATGTTCTTACCACAGTACGATAAAAATAAGTAAGAAATCAGGTACTGTGAGGTTAAGGGGCAGGGAGGGCTCCTCTGTAGCCAGTCAGGGGAGGGCAGCCAGGTGAGAAGTGGGAGCGTGTTGTGAGGAGGTGGGCAGTGTAGGTGCCACAGCCCGGCAGGTGAGGTAGGAACCTGCCCGCAGAGGAGCTCTGTGTCCTCTTCAGGGCCTCTCGGGGGCACTCTGCACATTTGAGAACTATTTCTTTGAGATCCAGGACTTCAGCATCTCTGGCCCCTGGCAGTACAAGCAGGAGGAACCCGCAATCCCTGTTAGTACGAGTACCGCCAGTTGAACATGGCTGCTAGGGAGAGCTGTTAGGGCCTCCACGTGTCAGCTCTGTATTGTATTTTATTTTTATTTATTTATTCATTTTTTAAAAGAGTATTTATTTATTTATTTGACAGAGAAACAGCCAGTGAGAGAGGGAACACAAGCAGGGGCAGTGGGAGAGGAAGAAGCAGGCTCCCAGTGGAGGAGCCTGATGTGGGGCTCCATCCCAGAACGCCGGGATCACGCCCTGAGCCGAAGGCAGATGCTTAACGACTGAGCCACCCAGGCGCCCCTCAGCTCCGTATTTTAAAACCATCACTCCTGCGGCTGAACAGACCTAAGACTGGGGCAAGGAGCCTAGTGTGAGGTTGTTGGGAGTTGTCCAGGGTGATGCTGCTCCGAGTGGGGCTGCAGACCTCTGCTGGTGCTTCGCCACGGGGCAGTGTGAGGGCCAGGGGCGGGGGTGGAGCTGGTAGGGGTGGTGGTGGGGAGATGTGAGGCCAGAAGGGGGGCAGTTGGGGTGAAGGGCTGAGAAGTCAGGACCAGTGCCCGGCTAGGGCTGAGGTGGGGTGGGACTCGCAGGTTTGCAGGGAGCAAGATGACATCAGGTTTCTGTCTATGAAGTCTGAGGTGGAGGTGTCAGGTGCTGGAGGCTGGATATTTGTTTTCTTGAAACTCAGGAGAGCAGTTTGACCAGAAGCTGGTGGATTTGGAATTGGGGACATAGACAGGTAGGGGCTGAAAGCTTGAAGGTGCTTCTCCCAGGGGAGCAGTGGGACCCTGGGGAAAAACCAGGGTTTGGGGACTGCGCAGAGCGGGAGCAGCCCTCTGGGGACGGAGGAGGAGTGTGTGAGACAGACAAGGTGCATTGTCTGATGTCGGGCAACCTGAAGGAATAGCTTTTCAAACAGTGATCAGTACTGTCCTGTTCCCAAGACCGGACTTGTAAGAGAGGGTCTCAAAAATGTCCATTTCACTGGGCCATCTGGTGGGGACTCCTGTCTGTGCACTTATTCAGAAGGTGACCCCAGTCAGAGCACTTTGCTGTTGCTGGTGCTGTTGTTACTGTTATTTTTATTCTTAACTGTGGTTAAAAAAAAAAAAATGTAAAATTTGCCCCCAACCATTTTTAAGTACAGGTACAGTAAAGAACGTTCACATTGTGTAACCAATTTCTAGAACTTCTTGTCTTCCCAACTGAAACTGGATCCATACCCACTACACAGCAACTCTGCATTTCCCTTTCCCTCAGCAACCACCCTTCTACTTTGTCTCTGTGAATCTGACTACTCTACATACCTCATGTAAGTGGCATCATATAGTCTTTGTCTTTTTTTTGGATTGGCTTATTTTACTTAGTGTAATGGCCTCAAGGTTCATCCATGTTGTAGCACGTGACAGGGTTTCCTTCCTTTTTATGGCTGAGTGTTTATTATTGGTCCTTTGACTGCCTTGGTGCACCATGATGGACGGCAGGACGGGTGCCACTTTCTGGGATGCTCCTTTGGTATCCCACATGAGCTCCCTTGCAGTGCCCTTTCTCCTCCAGGGCATCTGTTCTGCTTTCAGAATCCAAAGGGAGGCAAGACCTACTCTGTACTTCTCTTTGACGCCTCATGGAATGCCACAAGTGGACAATATTAGAAACTGCATTTTTCACTGATACATTTTTCTCAGCTTTTAAAGCTTAGAAAGCAGGTCCATTTCACTCAAGTATTCACCTTTTCTAGCAGTTTCTTTTATGCTTCTATTTTCAGTTTGCTTATACTTAATTTGTATTGTCCTTTCTGTTTACAATTTGTACCTTTTAGTAGCTGTCTTAGATTGCCACTAGGTGGCAATATTGGTTTTACGTTTAGAGACATGTAATTAAGCAACATCATTAAGCAAACCCTTCTTTTCCAGCATTTAATTTCTGTGATAATAAATGGAGTCTAGACTAAAGCAATAAGGAAACTTCCCTTTAATTATAAGATAGTCTATTTTTCTTATTCTGAAATTCTTTCCTAGGATGGAAGCCAACTGTGAATACTGAGGTAGTTAGGACAAAACTTTAATGCTTGGCTTTGATCTGCTCGTAAGATCCAGCCTTTTGGTAGTTGAAATGGCCACAACGATTTTAGAGTCTGCAACCGTACTTGATACTGGTTAATTTTTTCTCTTTATAGAGGGTTTTTTTTTTTTTAATGCTACACATGTGATTAGGTTTTAAAGATCCAAAGATAATTGACAGCTAATACAGGGTCTGCAGACAATCCTTGGGGCAGTATTGGGATACCCTGACCTAGAGCTACATGAAAATAGAGCAATAAGGTTAACTTCAGAGAATTAAATGCTGAGATGCACCAAACATGGGGGTGGGGCAAAGTCTTTTTAAGAGGCAGGGATGGCTTCCTACTTAAAATTTAACTGGAACTTAATTTAAGAAATTGACCTATTCTTGAGAAAGAATTGACAACTCATTCATCAGCCACGGAAGAGACCCTAAGGCAGAAGTTGTCAGGGCATCCCTAGCACTGTGATGGGGAGCATGCTGGCTCCTTCAGGGAGGGGACAGTCCCATGGTTTCGCTGGGGTGTACTGTAATTGAATAGGATGTCTGGGGTGCTCGTGTCACTTGGGACCTGAACCATGAAGCGTTCAGTTTGCAATTTGGGTTGTCCCCGTAGATTTGCCCACCATGAGCGTTCACAAAAGTTGCTTGCCAAGGGAGGAATCAACAGTAAGTTTTATCATTTGAATATTTACCTGATAGCCCAAAATATCTATTCCTCCCACAGGACCAGATGTCTAGAACTGCTGTTTGTTTATTCATTACCCTCGTCAGGTTGCACTTGACTACAAAATCTGCCAAAAATTAAGGTGCAAAAATTTGATGGTTTCTGTGATTACGCATCTGCTACTCGCTGTTCTCTTTGCTTTGGCAAGTTGTTACCTCTGCCTGTTTTGCCTCAGAGTGTTAAATGCAGTCTTACTAACAACACAAATATTTTTCATCCTTCTAAATGCACGTATGAAAGCAGGAGCCTAAACTAACTCTCTGTCTGAAACTTAGGACTGTACGGGGAGTTGTGGCTGGAGTAGTGACACCCTTTCCCTTGTTTCTAAAATAATTTGGATCATTGGGAGTTGTCAGGCCCAGCTCCAGTTTCGAAGCTTACGAGGCAGCTTATAACGGCTCTGTAGTTGTGTGTGTCTTCAAATCAGTCAGCCAGCGGACTTTACCGAGGGCTCTTCTATGTGCAGAGTACCATTCTTGGCTGCTGTGGAGCGAAGGGTGAGAAAGGTCCTCTAGCTCTTTGAGTTACTTAGGAGGTAGATGGTAACTGCTTCCTCATAGAAATGACTATATCATTAGGTAGGTATTAGACGTCTGAGATAAGCATCTTAAAATATTTATCTAACAAATATTAACTGGACATGTGTGGTTATACTAAGTACTTACGAATTAAAAGGACAACTCTAGGCAATACACAGGGCCCTTTAGAACGACGGTGCATGTCTGAAACCATTGAGGAATTGGGGCAATATGTAAAAAGCACACATTAATAGAGCGCACAGTGCACATGTAAATAAAGCCTGAGAGGGTAAAGAAACAAGACTTGTCAAATCAGTTAAGAAAGACAGGAAAAATGAGCTGGAGGGGTGTCAGTCAAGAACATGGAAACCGGAACTGGGAGACAAAGCCAAGTCGTCAGGAAGGCTTACTTTTAGGACACCAGGTGGCATCTGGGATTTTGGGAGCCTTTGGGTGATGAGTAAGGATGTGCTCACAGTGGGCTATGCACTCGTCTTTTTAGATCAGAACGGATGGAAAGTAAAGTCAGTGGGTGGGGGATGCGGTTGATGAGTATGGGGCTCCTAAATGCAAATCTGTAGGTAGGAGAACACGGATTTTGAAGAAGTGCTATTTTTCTCCGTCTTTTTTCTCCCTGCATTACAGAGGGAGGGGTAATGCGGAGTTACAAAGACTGGCTATTTAAAGAGGTGCACAAACACAAAGCCGCCTGGAGGTGAGGCTGACAGAAACCCGTAAGGAGAGTTTGTGCAACAGTGTCCTAATTAATGAGGCACTTGAGTGTATGTTGTTCCAAATGCCAACTATGTGCAGAGATCTGTGTGTCCGTTACGATTTGACTTCTGTTTTTTGAACGTAAGAAAATTCCTTCTTGAATGGATGTTTGTATGAAAATACTTGTATGTAGATTTTTTGTTACACGAACTAGGAGCAAACGGCTTGGCTTCTGGTGAAGACACTATCGGATTTTCTTGTCCTTATGTTGTTGACTGAGAGGCCGTCCTCTGAGTGTCGTCTTCTCCCTTCTGGGACCTGGGCTCCAGTGACCAAGGGGAACTGAGACGGTGATCATTTTTCCTGTGGCTTCAGAAGTATTAGGTATTAACCTTTGCCTAAAGTTACAGAAACCAGTATTGTTCTCCAAAGGAATTTCGAAATAAGATGAAGTTGGAAATAATAAAGGAAAGAATATAAAGGCATCATGGTGGGTTTTTTTGGTAGGTTCTAGTAAAACAAAAATCCCGGCACCGTTTTGAAGACTCTAAAGTGTGAGCTTCAACCATGGTACAGGGCAAGGGCCATGGTTGGTTGGGGAACCACTTTGAGTGAGGAAGTCAGCCCCTGTGGGAGTGAGCGCAGTGGGGAGGGAAGGCCCGTGCTCACAGTGGAGGCAGGACCCGAGACAGATAGGGGCAGAAGCACAGATAAATTATGGTTTTGTTTTTAAGGCAACCTGCGAATGCAGAAAAGCAAGTTCAGAGATGGGATGTTGTTGTAAGAGTTTTTTGGGGGAAGGGTGGGGGGAATATTACGGCTGTATACACTACATTTGGCAGATATTAGATTACATTTTATGCTTTGGACCAAATGGAGCTGAACTAGCTGCCTAGAAACTTCCCTGCTCTCCCCAGCCCCCAACTAAATAGCTTTTGAAAAGAACAGACACGTCTAATTTTATTTTCTTCTTTTGTGGTATGAACTTTATTTAAAACCTGGAAGAATTTCAACCTTAACAAATAAATGATATTTTTTCTCTGTTCACAGAAAGTTCTGTCAATCACTATTTGCTTTAGGAGAGTTAGTCAGTCTACAGACTTTGGTTCATTAGTTTAAAAAAAAAACAAACCTTGTTTCCATAAGATAAGTCAGAGCAAAACCTTTCGTAGATCAGTGTGAAGAAGCTTGAGAAACAAGACAGTTTTGTGTTTCCTGTTTTTAGAACTTTTTTTATTGTCAAGGAGACAGCACGAGGCACTTCACTGAAAGGTTAGCTTTGACAGTGTGTCGCTGGCTATCACCAAAGTTCTCTTTTTAGGTGAGAGCAGTTGGATGCTTACTTACTTACTGAAGATTCATTTTTTTGCAGTAACTGTTAGGTGTTAAGACATCACATTAATTGTTTATTAAACTGGAGACTTCATTACATTGCTGTTGAGTAAGAATTTATTCATCCATCCATTCATTTAATAAATCCTTATTGAATATTTATTCTAAGCAAGGACCTGGGCAAGATGCCTCAAGGAGAAAATAGGGCATTGAGACCCACATTGCTTCAGAGGCGGTTGCTCGGCAATCATGAGTTCACCCCACTGTGGAGAAGGCCGTGTTTTGACCATTCTTGTCTTTTTGGCTGCCTAGCATTTGAACCCTTTCCCTGTCCTGGAGATCTCTATCCCGGCTGAGTCTGGTGGGAGCTGGGCCTTGGCCCAGTAAGAACGTCGGAGGCCAGACGCCGGGTCTCCCCAGGTTCAGGGGAGGCATCCTGTGATGGAGTGTGGCCAGTCCGACGTTGCTGTGCAGGACTGAGTCTGGATCTGGGGGCCCACGGAAGACAGTCACTTCAGAGCTCACTCTTTTGGTAGTGATGTCTGTACCCAGTGCCTAGAGGTTTACAGGGGGACCGGTTCAGGGCCAGCACATGCAGCTGTGCAGAGGGGGCAAGTGCTCCTTGGGGACAGGGTGCTTGTGGTGGGTGCTGCCCAGCACCTGGTCTCTTCCGGGTGAGTGACGGTGCCCGCCCTCCAGCAGGCTCGTTCTAGTAGGGGACACATTGCACGTTGCTGCGTGAAGCCACAGTGGCATCGCACGCACTCTGAGAACACAGGCAAGGAAGCATCTAGCCCCTCCTTGAAAGGTCAGCGAAGCCTTTGTTACAGCGTTTGAACTGAGCCTTGAAAAAATAGTAGAGTTTGCCAGACTCCTGCCAGGAGCAACGGTGGGGACTCTCGTTGATGGGGGCAGTCATTGTGGGTCTTGCTGGGTATTAGGGAAAGGGTGAATACAAGGAAAGTAAGCCAGTCTGTGAGCCAGCGTGCGAGCTTATGTTTAGAGAGGTGGGGTTGCAGGGACTAGTGAGACATCTGATATATGGGGTCGGGGTCTGGAGCAGAGACAGAGAGTTGGAAACTATGGCAGTAATCACGGTTGACTTTTTTTTTTTTTTAAGATTTTATTTATTCGGGGAGAAGGAGAGAGAGAGAGATAAAAAGAGAGAGAGGGATGGAGGGAAGGAGGCAGCAGGGAAAGGAGCAGAGGGAGAGGGACAAGGAGATTCCATGCTGAGCACCAAGCCCAATGTGGGGCTCGATCTCAGGACCCTGAGACCATGACCTGAGCTGAAACCAAGAGTTGGATGCTTAACTGACTGAGCCATCCAGGTGCCCCCAGAGCGAGGATTCTGATGCAAGTACCTTGGCTCCAGAAATCAGATCCTTAAACACTGAGCTGTAGTACTGCCTTTCATGAATGAATGAATGATTTGTTAAAACAGATTTATATGAGCTATAAAAATGTACTTAGTAATGCATTTCAAAGTAAATAGTTAATAAAAATAAATTTTATAAATAAGGAGGTAATAATTTTCTCTTGTTAGGAGAAGATAGTGATTAAGACATGTATTTGGAAAGAAATATATATATTTTAAATATAGGCTCAGGTTCCTGGAAGACATGTTATTACAGCAACACATGTAATCTACTGGTTCATAAGTGAATACTGGATTTTTAAAGACTAGTAAATCTGTCTGACACGGTTCCAAACAGCATATCAGACATCTTTATCATCATCCTCATAAGATATACCTCTTTCTTATGGGAGAAATTATAACAATAAACAGATGTTAATTTTCATCATAATTCATGTGTTGGTCTAAAAGCTCAGTTCAATGGTTAAGACCTATATAACAGTTGGAATTTGGAAATGCGGTTGAACTGGAATCTGTCCTAAAACAGGATTCAGTCTTTCAGAACCACTGCCTCATCCTGAAAAATGTCTTGGCTTTTGCTTTCAAATTTAGTACTTGGTCTGAATGATGAGACTGAATTAGACCATAAACTCATGTACTGCTAGGTTTATACTTTGAATTAAGGTTATGGGCAAATCACAAGCATTGGGAAATAGTCCGTTGAGAGGGGAAAAGGCCAGCGGCATGAAGTTAAATTCGTTGCATTCTTTCCAGACAGAGGTACAAAGAGTAAAGTGACCCAAAACCAAACCTGCTTAATAATTAAAGTTATTTATGATATTTAAATATCTGTTTCCATCCATGTTCAAGTGTTAGCTCTTTCATTTATACTATTAATATTTCCAGATATAAAATTTTCATGTTTTTCCTTCCTTATCAAGAATGATGGGCTATCTCCATTCGCATAGCGTTGTTAGAATGCTCAGCTGTGGAGTCGAACCCCTTTGCCAAATACAGGTGATGGATTTGTGTGAGAACCAGGGAACCAATTAGAGTGTTGATTTTGAAGGCGATTGTTCTTCATAATTGTTAGTGGCTTTAAGTGTGAACATACACTTGATACAACATGTGTTCAGAGGAAGTACTGACTGCACGTTCAGTAGGCTTTCTGACCTCAAAGTGCTTGTTGGGGGACCAGTAGATGCCGATGGTGGAAGTGAAGACAGACTGGTTCAATGAGACAAAGAGTTGACATGAAAGTTTAGATTACTGTTCAACTTTTTCATTTTCTTTCCTTTTTCTGTCATTTGCCCACGGTACGCCTTTCGTATTTTTAGCCCATTTATGCTTGCCTCTGTTATGGCATTATCTCGTTATTGATAGAATTTTGCCTTACCTTTTAGGTCTGAAATAGTAGTATTGTTGGATGAATAGGTGTCATTTAGATCGACAACAGACAGTGCTATAGGCATGGGTGCCTTTACTATACCTTTTATTCCAAATGGCACTGTTGATATAACATTTTCTTATTTTCTTTCCCTTTGATATTTCATTTGAAAACTCTCTCAGTCATCCATCCAATTACATATTAAAAAACTTGCATTGCATATGAAAGTGCTGTAAGCTGGGTTTGGCAGCTGTAAGGAGGCCTAAGTCTGGTGGTGGTGTTTTTTTGTAACACACAAATTCTTAGAGCATTAATTATTACAATTCCAAGTAGTAAAAACTGAGGTAAGATCATTTGACAGAAAATTTTATTGTGACCTTTTAAATTATTTTACCTTAGAGGTGCTAGTACATAAGAACACGTGTGCATGTGTATTCACACAGAATATATATATATATACATGTGTATAAATACATATGTGTGTATATATAAAAAACAAGAGTAAAAGCTCTTGGGCCTTTTTGAGGATTAGTGGATGAAAATTTATTTATAATTTAAATGACCTTCGGTTAATCAAGAGTTAAGACCAGGTTTTTGAATGTCAAGGTAGGTATATTTTTAAGACCAAGGTATTCATACACCTTTGGAGACAGTTATCAACACAGCCCACTAGTTTTTGAAATGTTTCTATTTGGAGATAGGTGGGTACAGAAAATTTGATTGCCATCTTCGTGTTCACTGACCGAAGCAGATATGAAACCCGGGCATATGATTTAGTAAACAAAAAGGAATGGGGATAAGGATGATTATAATTTACTAGTAATCCATAGAGTTTATTTTAGACTAGAATTTTACTCCGTTGTGCTAAGACTTTGCCTTTTTACTTTTACTGTCATGACAGATTGTTCATAAGCCTGTCTTTGCATCCTTGCCAGGAAGGTGCCCTCACAGCCTCCCTGTGATACCTGTTGACATCACTTTTATACTTCCTGTGACCAGGAAGAATAGGACTTGTATGGAAGAAGACTTCTGAGGTGTATTCATTTTTCCTCAAGAAACTTTTAAACCTAAACAATGTTTTAACTACATTAAAGGATTTTAAAAGCATAGATGTAATACTTTGGTTATCTTGACACAAAAATTTTCATTTTTCTGGTTCCTTTCCAGTCTCTGTTCATATATGAATTTGTTTTACATATTTGGAATCCTGTCTGTTTTTCCATTTAACATAAAGACAGTTCCATGTTTACAAAGTCTTCATTATTATACTTTCAATAGCTACACAATAGGTCATTCATTTTTTTTTTTTTTAAGTAGTCTCTATGCCCAGCACCCAGCGTGGAGCCCACCACAGGGCTTGAACTCACAACCCTGAGATCAAAACCTGAGCTGAGATCAAGAGTCAGATGCTCAGTGGACTGAGCCACCCAGGAGCCCCTACTTTTTTTCTTATAAAACCTTTTAAAGTATTTGCTGTGTTCTTTCCTAGGTAGTTAATATTAGCATGCCATAATTATTTGAAGGTTTTATTCAACTATTAATATAAGTTTTCTTCACACATGATTTTTGTTCTTATATAATCCCTCATGAATATACATGTATCTATGTGTGTATATATATTATATATATGTGTGTATATATATATATATAGCCGTTTCTTGAAAGTCAGTGAAAATTACTGCATAATTCATAACCAACAGCAGTAAAGCCTGGTATTATATTGAGTATACTGACTAACTGTTAATTCAGCCTTTCAGTTGGTTTTTTTCTCTCTGTTATGTTATATTGCTAGTCTGATTTAACCTTTGATTACTATTCTTGCATTTCATATTTGTACATGAAAGTTAAAATAAATACTACATAAAATAAAGAAACGAGACTTTATTTGAAAGTCAGTTCCAAAGATTTATATTGAAAACCATTCTCCTGAAATAATGAACTTATATGAACTTAAAGGCTGGTATGGAATCTACATTCGTGTAGTAACAGTTCAAATACTTAGGCACCTACTCTCAATATCTTTTGTCTGCAACAGCTATCAAGAAATTGAATAAAACACAGAATATACTAAAGTTTGTTGGGAGGGTGGTATTCAAGCATATTATTATATCTCTGACTTAGGGCTTGTAATAACGTGAGCTAACATTCGTAGCCTTAAACATATTAATCTCTCTCTTTTTCTGTGTATATGTATGCATATTTATTTAACCATAGGTGTGTCTTATTTCTGAATCTTAGTTCCTCCTATGTTTATAAATTTTCAAAGTCTGTTATTACTATTATTGTCTGAGTACCTAAGGGTTGTATTTCTAGTATTAGACCCTAAACTCTTCATTACCATGGTATTTTAGTTTTTTAAGGGCACTTAAATTTTTTTTTTACATGAGATAAATTGGATATTATATACACCCTCTTGTTTAGCTGATGTGTTTCACTTTCCGTCTGCTACCTATGGTATGTATAATGAAAGCTGTTTCTGTGCCTCTGTGTTACCCCTGACTGCTTCTGGGCTCTTCCCTTCTGGTCACCTTTGCAAAACTGCAAATTTCAGGTCAGCTGCTGGTATCACTGAAGACCTTTCTTGGAGTCTTTAGCGCTGTTCCATGCGTAGGTGATAAAGAGGTTATGTGGAGTCAGCCAACATCTCTCATTTCTAGCAGCTCCTGAGGAGAAGAAAAAAGAGAGTAGAGTATAATGTCAGGTTTCTGAAAATACCTGCCTTTAAAAATTGGGTCTTTTTTTTTTGTTTGTTTAAATTGAAGTGATCATATTGTATTTTTATTTATTTATCCTCTTTAATAATGTTTCTTTAGGAACTCCCCAGAGTCCTTCTTCTTCACCAGCTGTCTAAACAGGAAGGTGCATGGACCATACTTCCATTGTTACCACAGTATGTTTAACTTGAAATGTGTGAATTTTGACATTTCTACCTGAACACTCCAATGCTCCCTACTTTTCTTAGTGAAAGTCAATAAGTAAAGTGAATTTGAACTCTGTTTTTTAAGACTACTACATTACCCAAATTTCTTGATTCTTTTAATCATGAATGGCTTCTGTTTTTAAATATGTTGTTTTCTTAAAAGCTAGAATGTTGATAGATTTGATATTTATATTTGAAAATTATCTACCTTCTGGACTGGTGTTGTTATGGAGAGAATTAACTTTAAGAACTCTAGCTGTTTTGTAAACCATTAGTATCTGGCTTTCCCATAAACTGAAACTATACATTGAAGAAAAATGTAGGGGAAAAAAATCTAGATTTCTTGTCATTTTGTATGTCTTTCATCCATTTCTTGCTTATTAGTTTTAAACCTTACCATAAAATCATTTTATAGAAGTGATTACTATAACCTATTTCTCTTTCTCAGCTTTTCTGTAACATATAGCAGTAATTCATCGTGGATTTTCTTCTGTGAAGAGGAGACAAGAATACAAATTCCAGAACTCTTAGAAACACTCAGAAGATATGATCCATCAAAGGTGAATGTAATTTTAATACCAGTATTTATCTACTGGGGGAAATGCTTAAAAGAAGATTTAATTTTGGTTAAGAGGTTTTCCAAACTAATAAAAACACTTAATTTAAAATTAAAAAGAATGAAGTAATAGTTGAATATCTAGAAGCAATGTTAAAACAATTCTTTTTGAGGTTTTGTAGCTTTGGGGAGATAGAACTTATAATGGACCATTTTTAAATGACAAAATCTATTTATATGTGTTAGCAGTTTCAGAGAGTTAAAAAGCTATAACCCAGAGTTAAGAAATAAGTTTAAATTGCTATTTCTCTTTGTCAACAATGACCACATATTATTTTAGATGAGAAGTATTTCTTGGTTGCCAACTGTGTATGAAGCACTGTGATAGCAGGGGCCAGGACAGGCAGACAAGGATCTTGATGATGAGAGATCTTATAGTCAGGGAAATACAGGGTGCTGTCAGAAGCACATAGCAGGGCATCAAACCTAATCTTCGAGGGTCAGGACAGGAGGTGACCTTTAATCTGCGTCCTGTAGGATGAGTAAGAGTTAATAGAAGAGAAAGAGTGTTTTAAGGAGAGGGAACAAAATTTGAGAAGGTCTGGAGGTAAGAAGGGGTGCATCTCGTGTTAGAAGTCCAATGCTAAAAAAAAAAAAAAGTCCAATGCTACTTTTTGTGTCCTACTTTTCATATTTTCAGATTATATTTTGGGAAGATATGATGTAACAGTTGGCTCTTGTTTATTTCTTAGTCTCTAGCACTGAGCAGAGTGTTTAACACTTAATACGTGGTCAGTGAGTATTTGTGAATGACTGATTAACTCTGTAATGTTAGCTTTCCTGCCGGGCTGCGTGGTGTCTCAGGAGGATGCCTTGGAGATATGTCGCGAGTAATCAGGCTCTTCATTTCTCTTGGAGAAGCCTGGGTTATACCCAGATCACCATATGGAATCCTTTAAACTTAGAATAAGTGGAATTGGGCCCTTTTGGGTACCACTGGACACCTGCCCCACCTCTATTCTGGTGCCCACTCGAGAACTAAATCATATTTAATGAGAATGTGGGGAAGGAAAGGTGGCTTCTGGGTGCCGCTTTGTTTGTTGTTGTAGACGAATAATGTTGGGCAACAGTGATCATTCTCGAACACTGGAAAGTCTGTTACCTTAAAAAGCCACTGGTTTTGAGGTTCTTTAAAAACTGCAACGGTCCATTAAGATTTCTCTTTATGCTTTTGCTTTCAGGAAAGAATCAGATATAATTGAATGAGAAGGTTGTTAGGTTAAAACGAAAAATCCTTCAAAGGAGAGAAGAATTATAAATGTGTCTTATCCCATCTTTTCAGATGATGCTAACCAGCATCTATGTACTTTGGCCATGTTTTGTGTAAAACATTGTTAGGCTGTTATGTTTCCTTTTGACTTGAGAAAAACTCCCAAATCCTTTTTAGAATGTAGGAGTTTTAATCTCCTCCTAGTGTTCATTTCACCTGGAGATTATTTTTCCATTATCCATAGCTCTAATTCTTTGCAGAAGATGGTGACTCACTGTGCTTTTTAATGAAAATTGGAATGATAAATTTAAAAGTTCAAAGCAAGTTCATGAAAAGCAAGTACAGAACAGAGGTAAAATGAGATGTTTTCCCCCTCTTTTCTGAACTCAACCTTTAAAAAAAATCTAGGATGCTTTATTTCTTTTGAAACTAGCATTAGGAAATAAAGATTACATAACGTTCAAGTTAGCTCAAACCTGTATGCTTTTTTCCCCTACAATTTGAAATTTTAGAAAAAAGCAAAACTGGCTTTGATAGTGATACAAATAAACTATATTAAAATAATAATTATGTAGTGTGTTAGAGCATCAGTCTTTTTTTTTTTGGATTCTGATGTTTTTTCCCTTCGATATCTGTCATTCTTACACAAATTTACACTGTTATACAATATTTTAAATGGAAAATTTAAATCTTTATTAAAATAATCTTTGTTAAATTGCCTTTCTAGGTGATTTCTGTAAATTTCCATATCTTGCTGGAATCTTTCTTCTTTTCCTACTATATGCTTTTAATATGAATGTGCATTTGCTGAAATGTCTTGACTTTTTTTTTAATAGAGGTGAAACACAGGTTCTGGTAAAGAGTAATTCTAAGATACTAAAAGAACATTGTCTGAATTGTTATTTTACAGTTTATCTTGATTATAATTGTCTTTACTGTGAAACTATTAAGAAAATTGTTAAGAAGGATGGGGGAGTGCCTCTTTCCACCGATTCTATATGAATTTCTCCCTTAGTTTATATAGTAACCCCTCCCCCCAACATTGGAAAACAATCTTATATACTGGATAATAGCTGGACACTGCCATTAGGAGTTAAAACGTAGAAACATGTTCTGCATAAAATTATGTTTGTGGCAGGAAATTCTAACAGTGAAGGATTAGTAATAAAGGTACTGAAAATCTCCTGAGGTACTTTATTTTCTTTAAACAAACTGTATTGACATGTTATGTTAAATGTGACGATTTTTGTGTCGGGTAATGTTTAGCAGTTTGAGAAAGTCCCATGTCATTGATTTTTTTAAAAAGATCTTGAATTTCTATCTTAAGCCAAAGCCATTTACCTTATGATTATCCCTCTTGCCCAGTGATGATTTAAAATACCTGTAAAATGTCGAGAAAATCATGATGTAGCTCTATAACCCAAGCTCATAGTTACATTAATGGGTTGCATATGTGTTCAGTTATGACCTGTTGCTGAAGTGACCAAACCAAAAGTCTGGGAGGTATTTGGGACACAACCACAAACAGAAGAGATAATATGGTGTCCCTCCTGCTTTTGTTTTCTGATAAGGAGCGGGGAGAGAGGTAGGGACAGTTGGATAACAGGGAAAACATGCAAAACTTTTAGCATTTAGGGTGCTTGATTTAAATTAGTTTCTGTAACGGGGTGGTTGCCATTTGAAGCTCTCCTGGACTTGCTCCATTCATTTAACAAAAACTAGTGAGCACTTATTACATGTTAGGTCTTCTGGTGGGGATACAGCGGTGAGCAGAATGGACGGTTTCCCTGCCAAGGAGGGGGGTATTCTTGTGGCAGGGGAGATAGGCAAGGAGCAAAAATGCAAACAATGTGTCCAATGGTAGTAAGAGCTACAGAGAACAAGAAAGCAGAATGAGAGGGATAAGGGATAGATTGGGGGTGGGCTTACTATTCTGTATAGGGTATCCAGTCACTTTTGAGCAGAGTATGAAGGAACCAAGGGAGCAAGCCATATGCTCCCTGCTCCTGTACCAAACTCCCTACTGCATGCCCTCCTCTTATCTGATCGCAACCTCAAATTCAACGTATGCAAAACTGAATTCTTAATGCCTCTCCCATCTTCATTCAGTCTTTCTCATCTCAGAAATGGCATCATGGTCTATCCAGTGGCTCTTATAAAAAAACCTAGGACTCATGATTGATTCCTCTTTTTCCCAGGAGTCTATATTGGCATATCCCATTGAGACTACCTCCAAAATGCATCTTCTTCCATCCTCTCTCCATATTTAATACTGCCACTCTGGTCCAGCCTACCATCATCTCTTGCCTTGACAATTTAATTAGAGTCTCCTTGCTGGTCTCTTGGTTTCTACTCTTGCCATCCTAATAATCTAGCCTCTTGGTAATTCAGATCATACCACTCACCTCTTCAAAAACTCCCACTGGTTTCCCACTGGGCTAAGATAGTTTCGCTAGATTTTAGGTTGGCAGTGATTTTCTTCTATCACTGTAAAGATGTTGTTCCGTTGTCTTTTACATTCGGTTGTTTGCATTGAAAATGCAACTGTATGTCTTGTTTTAGTTCCTTTAAAAGAAATGTGCACACCCGTCCCCCCCTCAAGTTACTTTTAAGATTTTCTCTAACTTTGGTCTTTTCAACAAACATATGCCTCTTTGTATTTTCCTCTATACTTTATTGGTGTTTATACAGCTTCTTGAATCTATGGCTTGATGACTTTTGTTAGTTTTAGAAGATTCTAAGCCTCTATTTCTTCAAATCTTGATTCCATTCCATTCTGTTTCTCCTATTCTGGCTTTCCAATTTCATGTGTTTTAGACCTTCTCACTGTTTCTTATATTGCTTTTATTCTCTTTTCTGTATTTTCTTCCTTTTGTTTTCTTTTTTGTGCATCAAACTGAATATTTTTTACTGACTTACTACTTTCCAGGTCACTAATCCTTCCTTCTCTTGTGTTTCCTAACTTGAATTCCTAACTTCGATTGATCAGTTTTAGAATTTCCATCTGACTTTTGTTTATTATTCTAGCTCTGTGGCAAAATTCTTCATCTTTTCATCTGTTTCCTTAAATATATGAATAATACTTATTTTTTTGATAACTGCGGTTATCTGTGCATCTCTATTTCTCATTTTTCTCTTTGTTTTTGTTCTGGTGCTGTTTCTTGGCATGCCTGGTAATTTTTCACTAAATGCCAGATATTTTATGTGAAAAATCGAAGGCTGTGGATGATATCCCTATGTACAGGAGGATTTAATATTCTTCTGGGTTGTAGACCTTGTTTGGGCAGGTCTGTTTACAGACTGCCCTTACTTCTAGACCTCTTTCTTCCAGCAGACCTTGCACCTGGGCCTTGGACTCCCCAACACCACTGCTGAAGCCTTTGTTAGCAATTAGGCTCTCTACTGCTGCTTTCCGCTTGGTTCTTGGTTCTTGTCTTTTCTTTTTTCTTTTTCTTTTTTCCAGCCTAGGACTTGAAGGGAAATCACATGAAGAATTTGGGGCTCACTTTTCTGGATCCTCTTAAATCTCTACTTTCTTGGCAGCCTCCAGCTCCAACCCCTCTCTCAGTGCAGCAAGGCTGCCGTGTCCCAACTGCTGCCTTCTGTTCTGTACCATTCTCTGCTACAGGAGCCAGCAAATTCCTTGAGGGTAAAAGGAGGTGACTACGGGATGGGCTTCCCTTCTCTCTTGGATATTTGCCCTCATCTACTATCTGTCTTTGTTTTCTGATGCCCTCAATTATTTGGTTTAAGTATTTCCAGCAGCATTCATACTTGTTCTCAGTGGGGAGCAGGTCTGATCCAGACTATTCTGTTGTGGCCGGAAGTGGAAGTGTTCCATTGCCCTTGGAGTAAAGTCTGCGTTGCTTCCCACTGGCGTCTGAAATCCACCCTGGGCTGTCTGCTGCCTGTCTCTTTCATACCATTTCCCCCTACCCAGTATATTCTAGCACACTGGACTTCCTTTTTCATCATAAGTATCAAGCTTGTTCTCACCTTGGGACTTTGTAGTAACTGCCTTGATGGCTCTTCCCGGGGTTTGTGCATAGGGGGCCCCTTGGTATTATTTACTCCCGGTTCTGTTAGCTCCTGAGAGGTTTCTCTTTCCAGGGAAGTCCCCAGGCGCTCTATTTTCATCCTAGCGTGTTGCAGTCACCATCCGACCCTACTTTACCTACTTATATTCTGTTTCCCCACTATTGTGTAAGCTGTGTTCCCACCTGGTGTGGAATAAATGTCAAATGTTAACTGATAACAATAATAAATGTTAATCGAGTGAATGAATAAAATAGGCACTAATTCTGGAAGGAATTTTTCAGATTCTTCTTTGCAAACCTCAGTAGGGCATAANATGTAAGCTGTGTTCCGACCTGGTGTGGAATAAATGTCAAATGTTAACTGATAACAATAATAAATGTTAATCGAGTGAATGAATAAATGAATAAAATAGGCACTAATTCTGGAAGGAATTTTTCAGATTCTTCTTTGCAAACCTCAGTAGGGCATAAAGGAGCACTGTTTTCTTTGCCTTAATAGTATTTTGATATGGAATTTTCTGTAGAAAACCACTTACATATGTTTATGGCATAATGATGAACTCACATTTTGTTCATCCTGTTGATATACTAAATTACTCTCTTTGTAAAGATTATGCCATGTTCATTATCATAGAGCATTAAATATGTTTTTGTTAAAATTCTTCAGAAAGTAATAATGTATGCTAATTCTCTATCACCCAGAATACTTAATTAACTAGAATTAATGTTATGACTTTTTTTGGTTTTGTATGAAATGGCTTTTTAAGAAAATGACATTTTATTTTTTTAATTTTTATTTTTGGATGTACATTCAAAATTTTACTTTTATTTATTTAAATTCAATTAATTAACATATAGCGTATTATTAGTTTCAGAGGTAGAGGTCAGTGATTCATCAGGCTTATATAACACCCAGTGCTCATTATATCACGTTCCCTCCTTAATGCCCACACTCAGTTACCCCATCCCCCCACCCGCCTCCCCTCCAGCAACCCTCAGTTTGTTTCCTGTAGCTAAGAGTCTCTTATGGTTTGTCTTCCTCTCTGATTTTGTCTTGTTTTATTTTTCTCTTCCTCCCGCTTTGATCCTTTGTTTTGTTTCTTAAATTCCACACATGAATGAGATCATATAATTGTCTTTCTCTCATTGACTTATTTCGCTTAGCATAATACCCTTTAGTTCCATCCAGGTTGCTGCAAATGGTAAGATTTCATTTTTTTGATGGCTGGGTAATATTCCATTGTATATATATACCACATCTTTATAAGAGAATATTTTGTATCTTTATTTAACAGGAATGGTTTTTAGGAAAAGCATTACATGATGAAGAATCTACAATAATTCACCATTATGCCTTTTCTGAAAATCCTACTTTTTAAATATCCAGACTTTGCTGCTGGCTGGGCGCTTAGTA
Organism: Ailuropoda melanoleuca; assembly: GCF_002007445.2. Classification (NCBI taxonomy): domain Eukaryota; kingdom Metazoa; phylum Chordata; class Mammalia; order Carnivora; family Ursidae; genus Ailuropoda; species Ailuropoda melanoleuca. The sequence continues at coordinate 71,611,332 of NC_048224.1, forward strand.
TTCCACTTGTAAACAAGTAAGAATTTATTAGACTTTGTGTGTGTGTGTGTGTGTGAGTGAGAGAGAGAGAGAGAGAGAGAGAGAGAGAGAAGATCAACTTTGATTTCACTGAGTACTGTAATTGATAGATCTTGGGTGAGTTTTGCAGTGGGAGGCAGCGTGTGGTGGAAAGGGAAGACCTGATCGATACCTGAGGGTCTTGCTCTATCATGTACTGGTCCCCTCAGACTGATTACTCATCTGTTCTCTGTTTCCTCTTTCTAAGTTGAATAATAAATTGTGAGCCCAAGGGAGGGCACGTAAGTGCTCTGAGAACTCTACTTCCACAAGTGTTATTACTATTATTAATGGATCTAGTTAACTATAGGTATGACTTTGGTCATCAGTAAGAAAACAAATCTGTAACATGCCCAGGGGTGGGATTGATGACAAATTATGTACATGGGTACACACGTTTAAACGGGCCAGGCAGGAGGGACAGTTACCAGAGGCTCTGTAGATATTCGTACCTAGCTATTTGTGCACATAATTGCAATCATGCTTTTTTCAATGTGAGAAGTAAAGATAATTAAGTCGTAATTCAGGAGAGATATGATTGTTGACAGGCTCTTAATTCAAATGCCTCAGATTAATTATGATGTGTTTTTGTTCTTTAGGGAATGGAAAGTTGATAAAGCAGTTGAGGCCTTTGTATCCTCAAAGATGGAAGGGTGTCTGTTATTTCTTACATCAAGTGTGCTGTTTCTGGGGTTTTGAGTCTTGGAAAACCTTTTAGCCCATTGTAGACATATAAGGTAGTAGTACCTTGTCATTTGTGGCTGGCCAACCCTTACTGACAACTCATTTGACATTTGAAAGTTTTTACAGCGTAAGGCCTTCTTTCCCAATGTAGAATCCGAAAAGGACAATAACAACACCTCCACGTTGTATAGCCTTCCTTCCTACAAGACAGCAGCTACGTGAGGTGGGCTCCATTAGGTTGATGTGCTGTGGAAAATCTGTTTTGGGAACAGAGTTATATGGAGAAGGAGACAGTGAGACAATGCGTGGTGGTCCATTCGGCTTGAGAGATCATGATAGAGGAGGGGTCATTTGGAGGCTGCAGCTGAGACAGTCGCTTCCTGAGCTAGCAGCTTCCTGATGGTGGCAGAGGCCACAACTCCTCGGCTACCCATTTCTGTAGTATCAATCTGCAGGTTGTTCTTAGAATCTCAGCCTAGAGTCTCTTCATTCAGACTTTCCAGTAATTCTGTGAGCCATCTGTATGCATTTGTAAGTGTAACTTTGTGCTTAAACTGGCCAGAGTGGATTCTGTTATTTCCAACTACAGTGTTTGACCCATGGGCCCGTCCTGAGAATACCGGGCAAGGATACCCTGCCCCCAGCCTGTGCCAGGCATGCCTAGGAGGCCCACACATTTTCCCTACACTGTTCTTAGAAAGGTTGGGCAGGAGGGGAAGGGGAACGAGAAGAGAAAGTTGTCATTCCTTCCTCACCCTGCACTGCCTGGCTCTACTCTCTGCAGGAATGAGGGAAGGATAATTTTGTTTCAGCAGTCCTGGGTCATCTTTATTCTCAAATGAATTAAGCTTGGGGTTTGCTGTGGCTTGAGGACTGGGAGTTCCCAGGACACTCTTTTCCCACTGTGTCCAGCAGCCTGGTGTTTGGGCCCAGTTTGGCTACCTGTGTTCAGTCTGGACTCTCCAGAGCCATGAGCAGCACATTCCAACCCTGGAGCTTTTCCCTGTGCCTTCCAGAGTCTTCTCCCCCGTGGTAGCCTTCCTCCCCGCTGTCCTCACTCTCTATACTTAGCTTCCTAGACTGGAATTATACGGACTGACCCTCTACAGAAGTTCCTGTGGCTGTGACTTCTCTGACTTGTGGGTTAGAAGCTCTTTCTCAGTCTGTCTTCTGTCTACTGGAGAACCAAGTCCCTTCAAAGGGACAAGTACAGCTATAACTGTTCCATGCAGTGCTCTGAGCACAGACGCCACCTTCTTCCCCCAAGGCTAAAGAGAAACCCACGGACCTGCAAAGACCGTATACAGCAACCCTGGGATATAACCATCTCTCTGAAGCCAGTATGACCCCCTTCTCCCTCCTGCCCTTCCGATCCAGGAGGCCACTCATCCAGCAGACAAATCCTGTAGTTTAGCGAGTATCACTTCTTTCCATCCCCCATCAAGCAAGGACCTTGGAGGCCCCTTGATGCTGGATGCATTACTGAGTTCGGTATAATAATTATTGCTTTCCTTTTGACTTACTTTTAAACCACGTGGATAGAAGTAATCTGGGTCGAACACATCTTGGACTCCTCGGATCCTCTTAAAGGACAGTTTAGCCCAACTCATTGCTTGGCATGCAGACACTTCTGTTCTACAAAATCTGTTCTATAAAACCTCTTGGGCCTATGAATTCTGCCCACTGGCTTCACTGCTTCTAAGCTGGAGAGGCAGCCAAAGTCCTGGCAGGTTCTTTTGGCTCTGGCTTATGCTCGTCTTCTAACTACCTCATGCTCACCATGCGACTAACTGCCAGGGGCTTTGTGAGCTGGGGCCCAGGCTCTGGATTAGCCAAGATATTCATCTTATTAAGGGGACACTGTTATGGATGACTTGGCGTTCTCTAGAGGGAGTCGCACTGGGGCATGCTTCTCTTCTGTCATCTTTACGGAGTCATTGAAAATATCTACTGACAAGTGCCGCTTTCTCCCTTTCTGGTCAAGCTGAGCAATATTTTTTACTGAGATGTGGGAGAGGACCGAGGGCCTCATGTCACTGCAGTAGGGTATGTAAGGGACTACATAAGGGAATTGGGGCCAAAAGATTAATCTTTTGTACAAGTTCCGAAAATTTCCAGCAGTTCCCCCGTAATTCCGGCGTGATGGAGGAATCCTAAGGCACCAGTTAACCTTCTGCATTCAGTGTCCCCTGCTTCTACAACACTGAACGATTGCCAACAAACTGCACAGTGTTTGTAGTTAATTAATATCCATGGTCTTATCTGTGCTTCTCCTCCCTTTCCCCTGCCAGCAAAAACAAAACAGAGTGAAAATGTAGGCTCTCCCAGAGTACCAGATGCAAAATTCTGGTTACCTGATACCGTATTTCCTTTTTCTTGTGATGCAGACAAGTAATCAAACAAAACAACAATGTAACCCATTTAGCATAGCAACTATCTTATGGCCAAGATCTATTTAAAAATGGTTTTCTCATAGGAGATTGTATACATTCTTCAAGAAACTGGTATTATACTTAGAACTAAAGGAGACATAAAGTATAAATTAGCCCCATTGGCTGCAAAATTAGATCTTCCCAATTGGTTTTTCCCACTCCCAAAGCTAATGTGCTCTTTCCTCCTGTTATTAGAGACTATATTAGTTAGCATGCTGGATTAAGGAAATATGATTATGTAATTGAGGGTGAGGTCTGTGTTGGTTGATGCAGGAGTTCCGCCCTGTTATTGAGGATGCTGGTTCTCTCTCTCTCTCATTTTTAGTACACAGCCCCTTGAAACCACATACAGTATCAGTTCATCCTAAATCTGGTTCCTCTTGTGATTCAAAGAAAAAGGGCTAAATGTTTTTGTTTGTTTACGTTAAGCAATGGAGAACCTCTCTAACCATTGGAAATGTAAGTGCTTATCTTCAGTCTCTAGTTGCATATTGTCTGATTGAAGTTGGTTGGGTCCACTTCACGCATGTAGCAGCTTCTGGACCATTAATGGTTGCAGGGAATTTCAGTGCTTTGGTTGGGATCAAACTAATTCTGACCCTGGAGCCCATTTATTGGGCTCAGTAATTAGAAGTCTCTTAGGAAGAAGGAAGGGGAAGCTCTGTATTGTGTAGGCAGTCGACAGTGCCCACTACAGTAGTGGTGAGCCCTTTTGCCTCCTTTCCATGATTTTATGGCCCACTTGTAGGTAGGACAACTGTTTACAGTTACTTAAGGATTTCTCCTGCTCAGGTCATCAGAAAAACTGGTTACTTAAAAACATTTCATGACACACACTTTTTTTTTAATTTTTATTTTAATGTTTTTTTATGATATTATGTTAGTCACCACACAGTACATCCCTGGTTTCTGATGTAAAGTTCGATGATTCATTAGTTGCATATAACACCCAGTGCACCATGCAATACGTGCCCTCCTTACTACCCATCACCAGTCTACTTTTTTAGATTTTTCCCACCAAAAATATTATTTGCCCTGGCAATCCCACATAAGTGAGTTTTGAATTAACACCACCTAGCATTCCTGGTCACCCCTCTGTGTGGTCTTCTAACGATAGTGTCAATAAAAGAACACACTTGCATTTTTGGAGAAATTTCCAGTAAGATGATCTCTTCAAAAAGGTTGATGTTACTGGTTTTTTCTCTTGTTTTGTCACCGGTAAAACTTACCTAGATTTCTTTCAATATTTTGCTCCTTTGACTAGCTCACAAATGCAACTGTAAAAGTTAGCTAGGTACTTCCAATATGGAGTTGAAGGGACCCCCTGTCTGTTTCAAGTTTCCAGTCTTGCTGGTTGTGTCTTTAGAGCTGTGTTATTGGGACATGACTTAGGTAGCCTTCTAAAAATAGGAAAGCTGAATATTAAATGTCGTATTTGCCAGGAACTGAATATTTAATGAGGAAATATTTTATCTAAGTAATTGGAATTTCTGACCTTAATTGTGTGGGTTTTTTTTTTTTTTTTTTGGCATTGTTGGTTAATGAAATTAGCATTTGGAAAACCCCTGTGCTATCTTGTATGGAAAAGTAAAACCTAGTTCCCACTTTTAGAACTTGCCTTTTAAATTAGGTGAATGCCCTGCACACTTTTAGAACTGGAAACACATTTGCAAGGTGTCTGACTTAGGCTCTGGGTGTCAGTGAGGCTGACTGATCATGACCTTCGTGCCGCTGAGGTAACCATCACTTAAGGTTGTGGTAGACTCTGTGGGCTGCTAGACATAGCCAGTTAAAAATTCCAGTGTACATCTCTGTGTATCCTCAAATTAGTCATTGTCCATCTTAAAGAAATTCAGTGGTCTTCAAGTTTTGCCCCTCTGAATTTTTCCCCAAGTACAAATTTTCAAGAATTGAATGAGAAAGAAACTTAAAAAGTCAAAAAAGCAGAGAGCATGTTTAGGGCAATACATCAGAGGTATTTTATTGTTTAGGAAGCTTAAGGGGCCTGTGATGCATGGCCATCTAATAATGGATGTCCTATCCATTGGGTTCCTGTCCCAACTCTGTGTCCCTTGCCTGTGGCAGGAAGCCCAGGTATGACTTTTTCTGTCTTCAGAGTCTGAATGTGGCCTGATCAGATTTTGAAGGCCGTTGGCATGAGTCCAGATTCCAAAGTTACCTTGATATTGTCTGTTTATAAAAACTGGCTTGCAAGACTTCAAACTGGGTAAGAATCCGCGCCAGGGCAGAATTTTTTCTGTTAATCTATATTGGAATGTGTCTGAGAACATTGTCTCTTTACGTATCCTCACCCACTCCTGACAAATCTGAGGGCCAGCATTGAGCAGGGATGTGACCGAGATTACGTGGGCTGTTTGGAGCTGCCTGCCACCAAGTTGCACTAATATCTATCCCAAGACAAATGCTTTAATACTAAACATAAATTATAACCTGTGTCCTTTCTTTCCTTTAATTAAAAGTAAATTTTTAAAGAAATCTTGGAGTGCCTCGGTGGCACAGTCAGTTAAATGTCTGACTCTTGGTTTTGGCTCAGGTCATGATCTCAGGGTCCTGGGAATCGAGCCCCACTTCAGGCTCCATGCTCAGCGTGGAGTCTGCTTGAGATTTTCTCTCTCTCTCTCTCTCTCTCTGTCTACTGCTCCTGCTGTCTCTCCCAAAAATAAATTAAAAAAAAAGAAATCTTTGTGGTTCAACTAGGCTGAAAACTCAGTAAAGAGTTTTGAAACTTATTACTACTTTTCCTTTTAAAATCAGTATTACATCTTTGCCCTTAAAATATGTGTTAGGGTGTTTGTAATTGAAACCGATGGTCTGGTCTCTAGCCCTGTGACAGATATAGAACCGTATGGTGTTTCAGCGGTCTGAGTAGGTATGTAATTCTACCTCATGCAGCTTAAAATCAAAGAATATCTTGCCCTCATTCATTCAGACAGCTCACTGAGTGCCCCTTTTGGCCAGGCACAGTGGGCAGTAAAAAGAAGCTGCCACACAGAGGGGGACGTATACACACCAGGATGTGGCATGTGTGATAAAGTTAATGGAGCTTGCTTCCTACTCTGGGAGCAAAGGACGTTTCCGTTTATGCCAGTGGACAAGTCTGGCAAAGTTCCACAGAAAAGATGCCATTGAGTTTGATCTTGAAGAAAGGTTTGCCAGGTGAAGTTTGGGTGTGGGTGTACTAGGCAGCAGGCAGGTGTATGTCATGGCTATCATGGATAAGTATGGAGAAGCTAGGGGACAGTGGAAGGGAATGATGGGGCTCTCCTCCGCACTGAAAGGAGCCACTGAAGATTTCTTTAAGAAAAGGACTTGAAATTAAATGTTTTTTCTTTCCAGAAACAATATGCTCTCTTCCCCTAAAAACTCCACAAGTTATAGTTCATTTAAGTTATTAAAAGCATGCGACTGAAAAGTAACAACTTTTGTTTCTCTTTCATGCACGCTTTTCTTTTTTCTTTTCTGTCTTCTTTCTCTGTCAGAAGTCAATACACTTATCAGGAGTCAATAAACTTTGTGGCTTTGTTTTACATAAGGCATTTAATCTATTCTATTGTATTTTATAGTATTTGCCAGATGTTGAAACAGTGAATGCTATATTTGCAAAAAAGGCTTGCATTCATTTCCTACTGAACAAAAATTCCGTTTTCACAGGGCTTTGCCTCAAGGAAATGTGAAACTCTTAATTTTATCTTGAAATGTGTGCTTTTAATCTGTTTCAAACATTAGAAAGTCTCAATGTGTTATTCTTATTCGATGCTTCTTCTGATTTAAAAAAAAAAAGCCTCAAATTGTATCTATTTTCTAGGCTTACCAAGAGGTTAAGGAGTGAATCCCTGAAATCCGACTTTACGATAGATTTAAAACATGAGGTACGTCATAGTTTCTTTGTTAAAAGTCTTAGTAATAAAAAATTCATGTGTTTTGAAATAAAGGGTGTTTTTTATTCCCTTATAGCTCACCCCTTCCCCCCAGAGCATCTATGTATATTCTCCCCACCAAGGTGATTCTTCTCCAGTAAATTAGGTCTTTCTCTGTAAGCTCATTTGAATCATGTAGGTGGAGAAGGAGCAGTGAAAAAGATTGCGTCTGTGATTCTTGGTTTTTGTTTTTTTTTTTAAAGCTAGGTGGATGGGTGCAAAGGTGGATTTCTAAAAACATGCAAAACTGCCATTAAAGCACCTTTGCTCTTATTTGCTCTTATTTGGTACTTTGGTTGTGTCTCTGTCCTTGGCCGTCTAGGGCAGAACCGAGCCAGTTGGTCCCCAGCAGGCAGCCGTGGCATGCCAATTGGGACCCCAGCATCCCCGGCATTTAGTGGACATCTGTGACCAATCATCCTGGAGGCAGGCGTCCCATCATTCATCATTCCCGAATCATTAAGAAGGTTTTGTCGTGGGTTTCATTCACAGGCACATCTGACTGCCTAGAACAGCCCCACCTTTCCCTCTGCAAGAACCTGTATCGTAGGATGGTGGGGTCCATCTTGACACGCCACTGAGGCCAGGAGCACTGGCAGCATGCCAGGAGCCAAAAGGGCATGCACAAGGCTTTACCTTCTTAGCTGTTTGCATGTGATGAGGTAGCTTATTGGGGAAAAAGCATACATGTAAAAAACCCTTCTTCCTTTCCATAGAAAGGAAAGAACGGCTAATTGAAAGCTTAAGTCTGCCTAGATGTTTTTAATGATGACTGAACTTTGGTATAGATACTCAGGTTCAGGAATCTATTAAACATGAAATACCTACAAAGAATATTTCTAACGAATGTGAGGTATGAAGCTCAGTCAAAATATCTGTGTAATCACCACCTGGGTTAAGAATTAGAACAACCCCAGTCGCTTTGAAGCTGCCTGAATGTGACGTTCCTGTGTCCCCTTCATTCTTCCTAGTAAACGCTTTCTTGAATTCTCTCTTCCTTTTCTTCATCTTTTACAGCATAGGACTGTAGCCCTGAATAAGACATTATGCAGTTTTGCAACCATTTGGACTTTAGATAAACAAAAGTGTACCATGAGTATTGTTCCAACTTGAAACTCCTCCACGTTGATATATGCCGCAGCTCTAATGGACTTATTTCCACTCCCTGCAGGAGTGTGTCCTACGACTAGAGCAGTTTACTTACCCGTTCTCCCGGTGGTGGGCTTCTGCATTGCTCTGCGTTTTCTGCTATTCCACTAATTACTTCTATGAGGTTTTTTGGATGTGTGTCATGACAATCATTGGCAGGAGTTCCTCTAGGGCAGAGGCTTTTAAACCATTTTTTTTTTTTTGACTGTGACCCACTTTAAAAAATACATTTTTCATTGCGACCTGGTATATTTGTGTGTGTTGTTATTGTGTTGTGTTAATGATTTTTAGCATTATGGTGGTCTATATAACAGTAATTAGAAATATGAGGCTTACTTTGTGGCCTGGTTCATGTTTACTTTTCATAAATGGACAAAAAAATGTATATTGGTATAATATTCTCTTTATTAGATTAAGGAAGAAATAGATTTAATCTAATAAGTTAATTTTCCTTCCTCCCTTCTTTCTTTTCTTCCCTTTTCCTTCTCTTCCCTCCTCTCTCCCTTCCCCCCTCCACCCTTCCTCCCTCCCTCCCTCCCTCCCTTCCTTCTGCCTTTGTCTGCTTGATCTATCATTTATCAAGGGAGGAATGGGAAAGTCTTCCATAATAATGGTGCATTTGACAATGTCTCCTCTCATAATTGCCAACTCCTGCTTTTTTACTCTGAGATTACGTTAATTAATTGCATGCAAGTTTAGAATCCTTACATCTTCTTATGAATTCATCTTTATTTCTTGTCATGCTCTTTGCCCTAACATGTAGTTTGTTGCTCTATTTCTATACCAGCTTTCTTTTTGGATTTGCTTTTTAATTGTCTCTCATCTTTTTCTTATAGCCCCTTTGTGCCCTCTTTTAGATGCGTTTCTCTTTCTCTTTGATGGGATGTATCTTTTTTTCCTCCCCTTTTGTCAGTCTTTGTCTTTAAAACAGGTAGCAAATTTATACTTACATTGAACATGATTGCCATTATATTTGAATTGATTTCTAACACTTCATTTTATCTTTCCCTCCCATTTTCTCTCTGGCTCTTTTAAAAACTTCCTTACTTTCTATAGAGATTATTTTTTGTTCTTTTTCTATTTTTTCCTCCTCCGCTATTTTGGAAGTTCTGTCAGTACCTTACTGGTTATTTTAAATATTTTAACATGCATTCTTAACCTAACAAAGGCTAAGTAATTGATGTCCCAGATTCAAGGGACTTAGAATAATTGAACTCTGATTATCCCCGTCCCTATTTTTTTTTTAAAGATTTTATTTATTTGAGAGGGAGAGAGTGAGAGAGAGAAAGCACAAGAGGTGGGAGGGTCAGAGGGAGAAGCAGACTCCCTGCTGAGTGACGGTCCTGATTCTGGACTCCATCCTGGGACTCCGGGATCATGACCTGAGCTGAATGAAGGCAGATCCTCAACCAACTGAGCCACCCAGGAGCCCCTCCCCTTCCCAATTTATATGCTCTTTGTTAGTTAGTATTTTTGTTCTTTTTTTTTTTAACCCCTCAACTTAAATATTATGTTTATTTTCTGTAATTCACATTTGTATTAGTTTAACCATGTATTTCCCAGTGTCTTTGCTCAATACCCCATCTTACTTCTAAGACCTTCCAGGTAGGATCATTTTTTTTTTTTTTGGACAGTTTTAAAATTTAAATTCAATAAATTAACATATAGTGCATTATTAGTTTCAGGGGTAGAGTTCAATTATTCATCAGTTGCATATAATACCCAGTGCTCATTCCATCAAGTGCCTTCCTTAATGCCCATCACCCAGTTACCCCATCCCCCCAGCTTCCCTCCAGCAACCCTCAGTTTGTTTCCTAGAGTTAAGAGTCTCTTATGGTTTGTCTCCCTCTCCGATTTAGTCATATTTTATTTTTCCTTCCCTTCTCCTATGTTCATTTTTTCTTAAATTCCACATATAAATGAAATCCTATGATAATTGTCTGTCTCTGATTCACTTATTTCCACTTAGTATGATACCCTCTATTCCATCCACGTCATTGCAAATGGTAAGAGTTCATTCTTTTTGATGGCTGAGTAGTATTCCATTATATATATATACACACACACACACACACACACACACACACACACACACATACACCACTTCTTCTTTATCCATTCATCTGTCGATGGACGTCTGGGCTCTTTCCATATTTTGGCTGTTGTGGACATTGCTGCTATAAACATTGGGGTACAGGTACTCCTTCATATCACTATGTTTATATCCTTTGGGGAAATACCTAGTAGTGCAATTGCTGGTCATAGGGTAGCTCTATTTTTAACTTTTTGAGGACCCTCCATACTGTTTTCCAGAGTGGCTGTACCCAGGTAGGATCATTTTTATTCTTCTGAGGCACATCCTTTAGAGTTTCCTTCAGTGAGGTGGTACATTCTCATTTTTTGTTTCCTTTAAAAACATTTATGTCAACTTTGTTCTTGAAACTTAGTTACCTTGTGTTTACAATTCTGGGTTGTCCGTCATTTTCTGTCATCACTGTGGCCTGACTACACTGTGTTCTGGCTTCTGTTATTGCTGTGGTGTTGGGAAATCAGCATCGGTCTCATGTGGCTTCTTTGTAAGTCATCTGTCATTCTCTCTGCCTGCTTCTACGATTGTCTTTGGTGTTCTGCAGTGTCACTATGAGATGTCTAGGTGCTGACTTTTTTTTTTTTTTTAACACATCCTGCATGAGATTCATTGATCCTTTCTATAATAGGATTGTTACATAGTTTTTGGAAATTCTCAGCCATTGTCTTTTCAAGCATGTTCTCACCCCCGTTCTCTCAGTTATCTCCTCCTGGATCTTTAGATGTGTGCTAGCGCTCTGAATTTTTCTCTTACATTTCCCACCTCTGTTTCTGCTGTGCTACATTGCAGGTGTTTTGGGGGCCTTCATCTTTTAGTTCCCTAATTTTTTATTCACCACTGTCTAATATGCTGCTTATCCTAACCATTAAATTTTTCATTTTAATTTTTTTTATTTTTAGAAGTTTAGTTCATTCTTTTTCAAATTTGCTTATCTTATATAATCTTTGAAAAGCTTTTTTTGCCAAAGTTTGAAAATTTTCTCTTTATGAACATGTATTAAATGTAGTAATTTTATAATCTGTGTTTGATCATTCCAACACCTGCCGTCTTTTGGGTCTGATTATGTTGTGTCTGCTGGCTCTTGATCACCCACCCTCATCCTTGTGCTTTTTGTGATTTTTCTCTGAGTAGTCTAGCTTGGAACTGTATCTGTGGTAATCCTCTGAGTCCTACATTAAGGTGTAGGTTCCTCAGAAAGAATTTCCATTTGCTTTTCGTACTGCTACAGGGTTATACTGATTTGGAACCACTTTAAATTACTGTTTGAAGTGTTTTGGACCACATTGGTGGCACAAATTAGGGAGCCCTGGGTTTTGATTACAAAATCTCGGAGGAGATTTACAGATGATTTTCCCCCTCCATCTAGCTCTAAAGTCCCAGCTTTATGTGGGGTTTGCTCTTAGACACCCCACTTTGGGTGCATCATGGCTTTATTTTCTTAACTCCTGTCAGAAACTCAGCATCACCAGTTTTCTCTATCTGCCTACTGAGGAAAACTACCTTTGATGACCTTTTCCCAGGCTCTTCCTTTTGCATTTTTGTTCTCACAAGTTCCATATTTTTGTGGCAATTTAGCAATCCATTTAAAATTATTTTAAAGATATTTTATCCAACAGTTTTAGATGTTTTCAGCAAGGCAGTTAGTCAAGGTATGTAATTACCGTACTGCAGAAAACCAGCCTCATGGTAATATTTTCTTTCATCTTCCACTGCGATGTTTTAGGAACCCTAAAATAGCTTCCCTGAAATTACTTATGACAACTTTGGAATTTTTGGCGGCCAGAATATGGATTCTTGTTAATAAAAGATTAGATTGACCCACATGAAGTTACTATTTTTATATGTAAAAAAAATCTGTTGAATATTGTCAAATTGATACGGTTCAGTCTAAGTACTGTCTAGAAGATGTGGTCTGCTTTTCCTTGAGATATTTTGTACCTTCTTACGCTTGTGGTGTTGGCCAAGGTCCTTCATTTGTTGCCGGCTCCTGTCCTGACAGATTGCCCTCTACATCTGGGACAAAGGCGATGGGCCTCCCCTCACTCCAGTGCCTGAGTTTTGCACAGAGGTTGTGGACTCTTCTTGTGCTACCACATTCCATTCTTTTCTACCACTTTGTGTAAGTAATAGAAGAAAAACTTCCTTGCACATCAAAGGAAAATCTACATGCTGTGGATAACGTTGTCTAGCACTTTAAGTATCTACTGAAAAAACCCCAACCTTCGTTACGTGCCAGGTAAGAACTAGATAGCGTGTTTCTACTAATAACAGCCCTATGAGGTGAGCACGGTTGTTATCCTAGTTTACACATGAGAAGAGAGAGGACTGAGCAGTACTTGTTCAAGGTCACACAGTGAGTCTGGGGGAGGGAGCATGAGGACTGTGAGGGCATAGACTCACTCCCGAGCCTCCGTGCAGAACTTCCTGCCACAGCTCTGGAGTCAGTGTGCCGGCGGTCATTTCTCGTGTCGATGACTCAGCTTGTGTTTACTGGAATATCTATTCCATTTCCTAGAAGGATGATTTCAAACATTTCCGGTTCTACCTAAGCCTTCTCCTCAAGCCCATCTCCTCTCAGCTGGAGACTTTGATTTGATCTCACCTGCCACTGTCCAGCAGAGCTTTCAGAATGAACTTATTTGTTATGGCATCCCCATGGTCCAGCCCCCTGGATGAGCCTGAAGACCCCTGAAACTCACTAGGATGTTAACAGTTCTTCCTCAGAAGGGAAAATATATTCCTCACCCTCAAGTGTTGTCTGTTCTTCTCAAGGCGGTCACACAGAATTCTGTGTGTTGCATATTCAAAGATGAATATATGTACACACACTGCAGTAATGGGAGAGAATCTGTAATGTTTGCTCAGTTCCTAAGGGGGAAAACCTGTCTTTCTAGACATGATTCCTTACTTGTTCTTTAATGCTCTTCTGGGCAGTCTGGTGGGGTCAACTTCCTAGTGTCTTGAGTAATATGACAAAGCTGTGGTTAAATGTCACTATAAACTGGCCCCAGATGATGTTTGAGTCATGACTGAATATTATCAAAGGCCTAAGACATTTGATTAAAGGGTCAGAACATCCCACAAAGCAGGCCGTGGCCTTAAGTGTAGGCTGTCCACAGTCTCCCTGTGTGCCGCTTTCCTCTGAGTGGTCAGCTGGGTCTGGGCCAGCTCAGGGCTTTGTAATTGTCCCTCCTTCTCCGAGCCCAAGTGTTTGAAGTAATCCTCCCTTTGACAGAAGATAGAATGTTGCTGTAGCCTAGACTTGGGTAGACAATAAAGGGGCCATAAAAATACTTTCAACATCAAAGTGAGATGGGCCCCACAAAAGGGAGTCACTGTACATGAACACAGCCCACTTGTTCTCTCCCTTTGTCACAATCTTCACCAGCTGGGAAAAGGAAAGGGAAGGTGACTAACATTTATTGGGCAGTTATAATGTGCTGAATAAATGTAGCAATGAAAGCAGCTTCACTGGTGGCTATTCTGACCATTTTCTAAACGAGCAGACTGAAGAACATTGTCTGGATGACACACTGTGTACAGGGTAGGGCTGGGATTTGGGCTTAGGTCTGGCTGACGTCAGAGGACTTGTCAGCTGAACTCCAGTTCCTGTTTTCCCCTGGAACTTAATCCTGGAAACAGGTTTGATGTCCTTGACATTGGTGAAGGTCACCTGTATGGCATGTGAGACCTAACATGGGTGTGAATGTGGGTGTTAATATGACACGGACTCATATATGCATATATGTTTTCTTGTTTTCTAGGGAAATCCAGTGAAGAAAGAGGATATATTTTTTGCAGTAAAAACATGCAAGAAATTTCATGGTGATAGAAGTATGTTTTGTGTTATTCATTTTTGTTGAACTTTGAAAATCCCAACTGCCTTTAAAAAAAAAGAAAGTACAAACCAGATAGAAATTCAAGAAAGGGATAATGACACATTTATTGTTGAAGTGAAAGCAGTTATTTAGTTAGTATTCCTCATCATACCAATTCAATCACCAAGATCAATTAGAAGGGACTGTTTTGTATCAAAACATGAGTGGCCCTAGCCCTTCTGAATACTGTTCAGAGCAGTGTTTTAAATTGGAAATGGGAAAGTGCAGCTGTGGCAATCTTGGACACGATATATGAATAACAATCCATTTTGTGGAATAATGTCCTATTATGTCCATGCACCAGTTCTGAACTGTATAAAGAATGTTAGAGGGGATTTCAAGGTAAGAGAATGCCAAAAAAAGGATGTTTTCTCAAAGACTAATCCTTCTTTTTACATTATGGTGGATGCACACACTGGAACTTATAAAGATACGTATTCGCTCATGAGTGGTTTATATGGCAGAAAAGGCAACAGGTGGCTTATACACAGCGGTCCCTTCTTAAGGGAATCTTGGCATGCAGATGAATGTTGTTTTTATTCAAGTTTTTGGTGTCATTACAGAATTCTACTAAGTTATGGTGATAATGTAAAAGAAAAAGCCCATCCTAAATATAAGTAGACATAATTTCTTTCTTTTTTCGCCTTATTTCAAGCTGCACTTTTCTGAAATTGAAAATTAGACAGTCTTTTGCATTTTCTAATTTTAGCATATATTTTAATTTTTTTCCATGAAAAGACTGTCGATTTCATCAAGAGCATGATATTTATGTAGAAGAGATTTCTAAACCAGCTGTCGTTTTCAGGGGATTGGAACTATGGGGGAAGTTCATTTATACAATTTATTTGATAATATGATACTTATAAATTATACTTAAAAGGGGAACATTTTCCAAATAAAAAATATTATAATTTGGGATTGAAGTATTTAAGATATTGACATAAATTAAAATCTGGTTATGATGTACAGTATCATAAAAGTATGTAACTATAAACCTTCATAATTACCTAAAATAGTCACATAAAGTACCAAGTCCTATTAAATCAGCCTAATATATACATGCATTATACAGGGAGTCCTAAAGAGTATTAAAAATCAATACAGCAGTTAAAATTTTCATCTTTCACAAAAATTAACCTAGATTTAATATCCTTTTGCTTTTTTTTTTTTTTTTAATCTGGAAGGGCGTTTGGGGACAATTTTTGACATATCTTATAAAAAAGTATCAAAGGAAATGAATGAAGGCACTGCCTTTTTTTTAATTCTTTTTTCTTTTTTCTTTTCTTTTTCTTTTTTTTTTTCAGCCAGAAGTGTTCAAATTGATTTATTTGATCTTGAAGTTGCACTTGGGAGTAGTAACTGTTTTCATAATACTGATGCTAAGAATGGTGGTGGTGGTGGTATTTTCTCTTTTGAAACATTTTTCAAGGGACAGTAAAGCAGTAAAATTAGGGACCATTCCTGTTTTATTTTTCATATTCTACAGAAATGAAAAAGAAGTTTGCTAATTTTAATTTAGTAATTTTGAATGATCTAGTTTATTGCTTTCTCATTTGCATAAGGTTGAGATAATCTTTTCAGATATCCATCAAATGCTTTTATATTCGAATTTTGAGTCAAAGGTCTTTAAAAATTACAAATCTTAAAACCCTGTTAAGAGCATTAAAACCAAACCTTCCAAAGCTGGATGCATTGATTCACTGCTATGAATTTGAATCTGGGGTCACTGAAGCCTGAGACTTAATTAAAAGGTATTATGAAGCTTTCACGGTCAGGTTTCTGGGGCAAGCCATCTTTAAACTTGGATGTTTGTTTATAAAGATGGTCTGAGGCAGCAGGATTTTAGGGACTTTGATGTCCCTATCGCTGGATGGAAGTGAGCTTTACAGGCCACTGGGCTCCCCTCCTTCTTTTGGAAGGCTAGTCTAACCACTGGTTGGCCCAGAGAATTATCCAGTAATCGTTTTTGTTACATTGACAACACTGTATTAACTGCTTCTGCTCATCTTTTTTTACATTTTCTGCTTGTGTTTTACATACGTTGTATCATCTGCCTTCATGTTGACAATTCCTTATGATGTGATAATTAGCGTTATTCCCTTGATTGTGTAGAGAAAGCTGAGTGTGGGACAAGACACAGCTGGCCCCCGTTCTTATAGACTATTGAGTAGGAGAGCTGGGACTCAGGTTTTCTGGCTCCAAATCCCAAATTCTTTCTGCCACAGCACAGCTTTACTGTCATCTCCTTGGATGTGTTACAGTCTTAACACTTGATAAATGGTATTTGATATTCATGTTGACATTCTGCTAGGCTCAAGGTCACTTTTGACTTGGCCAGAAGGTGGGAAAGTAGGCTTTTTATTTTCAGTAGCAAGGGGGAGAGCCAGAAATTGAAATCCACAGAGGATCTAAAATATAAACCAAGCTGGGCATTCAGACTGCCACCCCTGTCCAAGCATGTAACTGTTGTAGTCAAGCTGAATACATGGGCTGGGGTGGATTTTTTCTTTTTTCTTTCCCTGTGCACTTTGTGGTAGAAACAGTTGAAGTTACAAAGACCAAATGACAATGAAGGACAAAAAAAAAAAAAAAAAAAAAAACAACTTAGATAATACTGTATATTTATCTTTGAAAAACAGAGCTGGCTATACTATTGGTGATGTATCTGGTGGCGCATTCTCACTTGTGGGTGCACTTCCCCCTGGGGACGGCAGAAGACCCCTAGCGATGCCCCCCACTCCTGGCTCCGTATAATGTTGGCCATGTCCAGGGTGAGGGTGAGGGATGGCACTTTCTGTTAAAGGCTCCAGTCAAGCAAGGGAAAATACACATTGAACCCATTTTTTTATATTCTCAATGGAGACTTGATAATAAAGGCAAGTTCCAAAATTTAAAAAAAATTATTAAATATCCTGTACCTTTTTGGCTTAATGGTGAAACAAGCGTTTATGTAACTGCTTTGTGTCTAGATTCTGATTTAAATGAAATAAAGCATTCTTAGGACACAGCAAAAATACATTCTATCTTTTGGCTTAAGAAAGAAATACATATTGACACCATCGAAATAGCAACACACTCTTGGGATGCAAGCAGTTAGTAGGGTTTTAAAGAAACTTTAAACATATTATATAAAGCAAATTAGGCATAGCACGTAAAATTGTATTTAAGCAAGGAGAAGGTCTCTGGAGTTTTAATATTCAGCTTGTTCACTTCCTCTTGGGTGATGTGTTTTTCCACTGTGTGACGTGAGCTGTCAGAAAATGTTAAGAATTTTCTTTGCACCGCTTTGCCACGCCGTTCTTGTGCGTGTCTTTAAGTATCTGCTGGCAGCCACTGTTTTGTTCATCAAGTGCTGGGTCATGAGATGCTCTCCTGCTGCCGTCCCCTCTGACTAAAGAGGTAAAATTGCTATTTGCTCAGCCTCTGGTTCCTTTTCACAGCTTCCTGAGTACCTAAAAATTAACACTTTATTCCTTTCAGATTGAAAAAAACCAAAACACCCTGTTATCTTTCTGCAGTCATCTTGTCTGGAAGAGGCCAGTCTGAACAAACTTACTGAAGGGGTATGTGGTTAGACAGGCTCACAGGTACCGTGCTGGAGTGTGCTTATTTCAGACAGGAGGCGTGGGGTGCAATGCAGCCAGGTGGAGGGCTTCACTCTGTGTCAAATGATGTTAATGACTGAAGAGAGGGAGGGAGTCAGGTGCTGCCCCATTCAGATCTCCCCCTGGCTGTGGAACAGAGAAAGAGGTTCCAGAATTGCCCAAAAATGTTGTTTTAGATCAGCCACGAGGGATGCCTTTCAGTTTTACATACGCCTCATCTTTAAAATCAGGGTATGTGTCTCTAACCCTCTCCGGAAGAGAGAGAGGCCACCAGGGTTTTGTCATTGATGTACACACGGAGACATGGAGTCCATTTATCGAGTGAAAATAGCAGAATTCTTAACATTAAGAGTCATTCACATTTGATTGTGGGGTATTTTTTTTACAGTGTTTAAGTGTCTAGTTCATTTTCATTTGTAATCAGTTTTGCAAGTAAATTCACCAGGGGTAAAAATGTGTGTTCTGTGCCTGCTAGCGAGACACATCTCCTCCTGCTTCGAGTCTGTAAAGCCATGTGGAAGATTTATACCATCTGTGAAGTGGGGCTTATTTTTTTTTTAATAGCACAAGTTTTACTTTGCTCCAATTGTAAGTTATCTTGCGGTAAACCTTCTTGAAGGAGGCATTCACTAGTGTTTTATTAGGTGGTAGAAAGTATGCTTCTCTGTTTTGAAAATGAGACGATAGATCATGTTACTATATTGAAATATTTTCTCAAAGTTTAATACACTTAGGAACACAGTGCCTTAATATAAAATATTTTATAACTAAAATGAATTCAATTTAGAATTCAAAAAATTGCTAATAACATCGGCCGATATTTTAAAAGTTTTACGTAATTTAGGATCAGCGCTAGTTGAAAATAAAGGCTTTACCTGCTGTTACAGAAGACTTAGCCTTAGCTTTAAGTCCTTTATAGCTGGCAGAGACGACAAGCGTCTCAGGAGTTATAGTGATTAGGGTACAGATGATGAAAATTGTAGAATGCTTTTGGGATTATAGAATCATAGCACCCTACTCTATAAAAATGGCTGGTGTATTTTTATACGATTGGTAATGGTGGCAGCAGTCTTGTACCAAATGATAAATTGCCTTTACGAATAAAACCTTCCTTTAAACTAGTTCCAAAAATAGCCCTAAGCCTTTTGTGGGAACTTATTCTACAAAATTCAGTCTTCATTCAAACTATTTATTGAGCACCTACTACCTCCTGGGCACTGTGCCTGGTACGGGGAACAATTCATACAGTAATTCTTACCTTTAGTGAAATTTCTGTTTCAGCTGTTTCAAAAAAAAACTCAAAGCAAGTAGTTAGGTACAGCAAAGAACTCACTCACATGATTTTAATGTCCTTTAAATCAGCCGAGAAGAAACATCTCTGCTATGTAATAAAGCTGTTAGAGCAAACAGGAACTGGAGGCTAACAGTTGAGGATGGCGAAAGCAGACTTTTGCACAGCTTGCAGGACTGAGGGCTGGGGACTGAGGAAAATTCTTGACCTTTCCTCGCAGCTTCTTCCAGCATCATGCAAGGGAGGACATTTTACCCAAGAGTGAATTAGTGGCGGCAGGCTGCAGGGAGCCCTTTTGGGGGCAGGTCCTCCCGCGTGCGACATATACAGCAAACTGCCACTGCAGTGTCACGGGGAAGATTTTCATTGTGTGCTGAGATTTGAAAGTAGAAGAGGGTTTATTTTTCTTCCCCCGCTTCCTCCAGCAGTCTTATCTGTTATATGCATCTTTGTCCATTTTGACATGAGGAAATCTCTGCCTTTCTAGGATTGCAGAAAAATTATATTTTAAGGTCTAAAAGTTATTTAGTGGGTTAAAATAGGTTACTTAGAGATGACAACAAATGTCCAGAATTCATAGGTCTTTCTTAAAAGCTGGTGAATAATGGATAAAATGGTGCACTTTTGCGTTTAATATACAAAGGCTGTCTGACTTTGAAGTTGGCATTGCATTGGGGGTGTTTGCATGTATTTTTATTTGGGCTGGGAAAAAGGAAAAAGATAAATGATCTGATAAAATCTCAAAATACTGACCTGAAGATTGAGTTCACTGGAGTGGAGGTTCTTAAATTGCCAGGGTTTACAATCTAGATATGATGATTTTTTTTTCTATTAAGACAACAGAAACCTCTTCTTAAAATTTAGAGATGCACAGACAGTAGCTAAAATATATATATAAAAGAAAATAATTATGCAGATACTTGGTCAGGTGAATTAATACCAAATAGTAATCAGGCAGAATTCTGTCAAATGTGGAGATAGGAGATGCTTAAAGGAAGCTCTAAATTACAGAAAACCGGGAAAGTTTTCTGTTGTTTGTGTTTCTTTTACTAAAACAATTTATCTGTTAATGGTAGTGGTAAAAAAAAAAAATCTGCGGTGGTTCTCAATCTTCTACCACATTTTTCAGAAGTGTAGCACAAGAATATCAGTTACCCTAGGCAGTGGTTCTTGGTGGTAGGGTCATGCCCTGGATAGGATTGCATGGTTCTGCTGGAATTGTTGGGTGGGGACATGTGCAGTTTGAGAAGTCCCCTACCCTCACTGTGAGGAAGATATATTTGCATCTCAGCCAGAAGCACAGCATATTCCCATCCCTTAGAAGTAATTATATTCCCCACCCCTCCAGGAAGCATTTGAAAAATCCAGTTGTGAATTTTAAATGGAATAGCCTGTGGGGGAAAAAGGAAAATTAAAACACTATGGTATAATCAGACTAGGAAATGGATTATTACATGGACTCGAGGAATGAGGAATCACCAGGAAAGAGAAGTGTTGGGCTCTAACATACATTGAAAACGTCTTGAGAGGGTTCCACGCAGGTGCTGTCATCGACCAACAACCTGACATTTCTCAAGGTAGGAAAAGCAAGCAGGTTGGGATACCCAAAGAGGAACAAATAATGGTTCTCTTCCTTTATAGGCGATTATGCTGCCCTTCATGAAGCTAAGCTTGCCTGCAGAACTGTGCCAGTGACTGTCCCTCCTTCATTTTTTTCAGTTCCCATTGTAAAGCAGACCTGGGCAGGCCAGGCAAGTGTCATTGAATACTACAGTGATCACGCAGAAAGTTCCATTCCTACAGTAGATCTGGGGGTTCCCAATACAGATAGAGGTGAGTCCTTATTTTGTACTACCCTTATTCAGAATGTCCATTATCCTAAATCAGGATAAAAATAAAATATAAATACTATGATTTTTGCCTTATGTAAGTTTCACTTTCTCCTCTCCCAGCGCCTTTACCCATGGCTATGACCAATTCTCTTGGATTAAGAGCTGCTTTATAAGCAGTATTAAGGAGGGTACATATTGCATGGAGCACTGGGTGTTACACGCAAACAATGAATCATGGAACACTGCATCAAAAACTAAGGATGTACTGTATGGTGACTAACATAACAATAAATTATTTTTAAAAAAAGTTGTAAGTTGTTAGGCCATGTTAATATGACTGAGCACATGACAATTAGCATTCTTTAAGATTTTTTTTATACCTTCATAATTCGTTGTGGCCATAATAGAGTGTCCAAAGCTAGTTTATCGTCTTCCCACACAAAGCTTCTTCTCATTTCATTGTAGTAGTTGAACGAGCCAGTATTGTTCTGTGATGGCTATTGGCCAGCTGCCGAAGCCCCAGAAGCAGGGGAGACAGGACCAAAGCCTGTGGTTTCTATCCTCATGAAGCTTATGGTCTAACATTTTATATGTCCCTCTCCAGTAGTGCTTAACCACGTTCTACACTGCTTATGTGTGGCATAAGCTCCACGGTATTCATGTATTTTGTTAATATTTTAATTAGTAATTATTGGTTGTCTACCTGTTTTTTGCTTCATATTTCCAGCTTTCTAATTAAAACAAAATTTTATTTCAGAAAATTGGAAGT
The DNA here is from genome assembly GCF_002007445.2 of Ailuropoda melanoleuca. NCBI lineage: Eukaryota > Metazoa > Chordata > Mammalia > Carnivora > Ursidae > Ailuropoda > Ailuropoda melanoleuca. Next base: position 71,633,056 of record NC_048224.1, read on the forward strand.
AGACATTTGGCCACTTCACCTTCACACGCTCTTTGTTTATCTTAATTTTTATCTAGTGTTCCTGCCACATGTTTTTCCTTAGTTTTCTGTTTCCCCATACCCTCTTATGAATAGAAAAAGAAGAAAGTTCATTGTCGTATTCTGTCGAGTAATTTATCTGGATTATTTCATGGTCTTGTCTCTCATAATGTCTTGGTTGATAATGTACAATGTAGAATCAGATATGCCATTCCTGTAGTTAGCAATTCTTCTGACAGGGTTAAATATATTACTGATTCTGTCTACTGCTTTGTTCTGGAAAAATGATTTTATTTATTTTTTAAATTTAAATTCAATTAACATATAGTATATTATTAGTTTCAGAGGTAGAGTTCAGGGATTCATCAGTTGTGCATAACACCCAGCGCTCATTACATCACATGCCCTCCTTAATGCCCATCACCCAGTTACCCCATCCCCCACCTACCTCTGCTCCAGCAACCCTCAGTTTGTTTCTTATAGTGAAGAGTCTCTTATGGTTTGTCTCCCTGACTTTGTCTTGTTCTTTTTCCCCTCCCTTCCTCTATGTTCCTCTGTTTTGTCTTTTCAATTCCACGTGTGAGTGAAATCATATGGTAATTGTCTTTCTGTGATTTATTTTGCTTAGCATAATACCCTCTAGTTCCACATCATTGCAAATGGCAAGATTCATTCTTTTTGATGGCTGATATTCCATGGTGTGTGTGCGTATGTATTACATACATACACCACATCTTTATCCATTCATCTGTTGATGGACATCTGGGCTCTTTCCATAGTTTGGCTATTGTGGACATTGCTGCTATAAACATTGGGGTGCAGGTGCCCCTTTGGATCACTACATTTGTATTGTTGGGGTAAATACCGAGTAGTGCAATTGCTGGGTCATAGGGTAGCTCTATTTTTAACTTTTTGAGGAACCTCCATACTGTTTTCCGGAATGGCTATACCAGCTTGCATTCCCACCAACAGTGTAAGAGCGTTCCCCTTTCTCTACATCCTCACCAACATTTGTTGTTTCCTGACTTGTTAATGTTAGCCATTCTGACTGGTATGAGGTGTTATCTTATTGTGGTTTTGATTTGTATTTCCCTGAGGCTGAGTGATGTTGAGCATTTTTTCATCATTCTGTTGGCCCTTTGTATGTTCTTTGGAGAAATGTCTGTTCGTGTCTTCTGCCCATTTCTTGACTGGATTATCTGTTCTTTGGATGTTGAGTTTGATAACTTCTTTATAGATTTTGGATTCTAACCCTTTACCAGGTCATTTGCAAATATCTTCTCCCATTCTGTCAGTTGTCTTTTGGTTTTTTTGACTGTTTCCTTTGCTGTGCTTTTTATCTTTTTTTTTTTTTTTAAAGATTTTATTTATTTATTCGACAGAGATAGAGACAGCCAGCGAGAGAGGGAACACAAGCAGAGGGAGGGAGAGGAAGAAGCAGGCTCATAGCGGAGGATCCTGATGTGGGGCTCGATCCCATAACGCCGGGATCACGCCCTGAGCCGAGGGCAGACGTTTAACCGCTGTGCCACCCAGGCGGCCCGTGCTGTGCTTTTTATCTTGACGAAGTCCCAGTAGCTCATTTTGCCTTTGGAGACATGTCTAGTCAGAAGTTGCTGTGGCTGAGGTCAAAGAGCTTGCTGCCTGTGTTCCCTTCTAAGATTTTGATGGATTTGTCTCATGTTTAGGTCATCCATTTTGAGTTTATTTGTGTGTATGGTGTAGGAAAATGGGCCAGTTTCATTCTTCTGCATCTTGCTGTCCACTTTTGCAAACATCAATTTTTGAAGAGACTGTCTTTTTTCTGTTAGATATTTTTTCCTGCTTTGTTGAAGATTAGTTGACCATAAAGTTGAGAATCTGTTTCTGGGTCCTCTATTCTGTTCCATCATCTAGGTGTCTGTTTTTGTGCCAGTACCATATTGTCTTAATGATTATAGCTTTGTAATAGAGCTTGAAGTTTGGAATGGTGATGCCACCAGCTTTGGTTTTCTTTTTCAACTTTCCTTTGGCTTTGGGGTCTTTTATGGTTCCATACAAATTTTAGAATTTTTTGTTCCAGCTCTTTGAAAAATGCTATTGGTATTTTGATTGGGATGGCACTGGAACTAAAAATTGCCCTGGGAAGCATAGACATTTTAACAATATTTGTTCTTCCAATCCATGAACGTGGAACATTTTTCCAATTCTTTGTGTCTTCCTCAATTTCTTTTATGAATGTTCTATAGTTTATAGAATACAGATCCTTTGCTTCTTTGGTTAGGTTTATTCCTAGGTATCTTGGTGCAATTTTAAGTGGGATCAATTCCTTAATTTCCCTTTCTTCTGTCTCATTTTTTAGTGTATAGACATGCAACTGATTTCTGTGCATTGATTTATATCCTGCCACATTGCTGAATTCCTGTATGAGTTCTAGCAATTTTGGGCTGGAGTCTTTTGGGTTTTCCACATAAAGAGTATCGTGTCATCTGCAAGGAGTGAGAGTTTGACTTCTTCTTTGCCCATTTAGATGCCTTTTCTTTTTTGTCTGATTGCTGAGGCTAGGACTTCTAGTACTACATTGAACAACAGTGGTGAGAGTGGGCATCCCTGTCGTGTTCCTGACCATAGGGGAAATGCTCTCAGTTTTTCCCTGTTGAGAATGATATTAGCTGTGGGCTTTTCACATATGGCTTTCATGATATTGAGGTATGTTCCTCTATCCCAACACTGTGGAGAGTTTTAATCAAGAAAGGATGCTGTATCTTGTCAAATGCTTTTTCTGCATCTGTTGAGAGGATCATATGGTTCTTGTCTTTTATTAATGATGTATCACATTGATTGATTTGCAGATGTTGAACCACCCTTGCCCCCCCAGGAATAAATCCCACTTGGTCGTGGTGAATAATCCTTTTAATATACTGTTGGATCCCATTGGCTAGTATCTTGGTGAGAATTTTGGCGCCCTTATTCATCAGGGATATTGGTCTATAATTCTTTTTGGTGGGGTCTTTGTCTGGTTTTGGGATCAAGGTAATGCTGGCCTCATAGAATGAGCTTGGAAGTTTTCCTTCCATTTCTGTTTTTTGAAACAGCTTCAGAAGAAAATGTATTAATTCTTCTTTAAACGTTTGGTAGAATTCCCCTGGACTCTTGTTTGTTGGGAGATTTGTGATTACTGCTTCAATTTCCTTGCTGGTTATGGGTCTGTTCAGGTTTTCTATTTCCTTCTGTTTCAGTTTTGGTAGTTTATATGTTTCTAGGAATGCATCCATTTCTTCCAGATTGCTTAATTTGTTGGCATATAGTTGCTCATAATATGTTTTTTTTTAAAAAGATTTTATTTATTTATCTGACAGAGAGACAGCCAGTGAGAGAGGGAACACAAGCAAGGGCAGTGGGAGAGGAAGAAGCAGGCTCCCAGCAGAGAAGCCCGATGTGGGGCTCGATCCCAGGACTCTGGGATCATACCCTGAGCCGAAGGCAGAGGCTCAACGACTGAGCCACCCAGGCATCCACATAATATGTTCTTATAATTGTGTTTCCTTGGTGTTGGTCATGATCCCTCCTCTTTCATTCATGATTTTATTAATTTGGGTCTTTTTTCTTTTTGATAAGTCTGGCAAGGGGTTTCTCAATCTTATTCTTTCAAAGAACCAGCTTCTAGTTTTACTGATCTGTTCTACTATTCTTTTGGTTTCTATTTCATTATTTCTGATCTTATCTTTATTCTCTTCTCTGGCTTGGTTTAGGCTTTACTTGCTTTTCTTTCTCCAGCTCCTTTAGGTATAAGGTTAGGTTGTGTATTTGAAACTTTTCTTGTTCCTTGAGAAAGGTTTGTATTGTTATATACTTCCCTCTTAGGAAGTCCTTTGCTGCATCCCAAAGATTTTGAACAGTTCTGTTTTCATGAATTTTTAAAATTCTTTAATTTCCTGGTTGACCCATTCATTCTTTAATAGGATGCTCTTTACCCTCCATGTATTCGTTTTCCTTCTAAATTTCCTCTAGTGATTGAGTTCAAGTTTTAAAGCATTGTGGTCTGAAAATATGCAGGGAATATTCCAATCATTTGGTACTGGTTGAGACCTGATTTGTGACTCAGTATGTGATCTATTCGAATGTTCCATGTGCACTCGAGAAGAAGGTGTATTCTGTTGCTTTATGTTGGAATGCTCTGTATATATCTGTAAAGTCCATCGGGTCCAGTGTGCCTTGTTTCCTTGTTGATCTTCTGCATAGAGGATCTGTCCACTGTGTGAGTGGGGTGTTAAAGTCCCTTACTATTACTGTATTATCAAGTGTTTCTTTAATTTTATTAATTGGTTTATATAATTGGAGGCTCCCAAGTTAGGGGCATAAATATTTACAATCGTTAGATCCTTTTGTTGTTTGACTGTAGTCTTTGGTTTAAAATCTATTTTGTCTGATACAGGATTGCTACCCCAGCTTTCTTTTGATGTCCATTAGCATGATAAATTGTTCTCAACCCCCTCACTTTCAATCTGGATGTATCTTTATAATTGTTATTCTGAATTCTAGCTCTGACATCTTACTTATATCCATACTGATTAAGTGTCTGGCAGTTAGTAGTGCCTCTTGTTCTCTTTTCTGGGATGAATTTTTCCATCTTGTCATTTCGTCCAGAGAAGAATAGATGAACAAGAGAACAAAATACAAAAATATCAGCCATGACCCCAGCAAAATGTGTACGAAACAAATCAGACTAGATCAGAAGCCAAAAAAAGGAAAAAAAAGAATATAATCAAACAGGTGGACCTGACAGAGTAATACACTAGGTCCTGGGTATATTTGGGTCTGTTTGTTAGAAAATAGATCCCAAAATTGTAAAGAAAAACATATATATACAAAAATAAAATCGAATACAATGAAAGGAAGCCAGAAATGAACAATATATATAGATATGTAAAATATAAATATAAAAATGAAAATTAAAAAAGACTTAAAAGAATTGATAAAATAAGAAACTAGTTGAAAAGGGAAAAAAGAAAATTTTAAACTGAAAGCCTAATGAAACAGACAAAAACCCTCAAATTCTATATGCTATTTTCCCCTAGCGCTGGAGTTTTGCAGTTCTGTGTGCTCTGTAAACTTGGTATTCGCCTGATGTGCCCCTGCTCGTCTGGGGGAGGGGCCTGCAGCACTGATTCTTCGGTGTCTTTGGGCAGAGTTGCACCACCTTTGCCAAGGAGCCAGGCCCGGTGTAAGCTGCTTCCAGTTGCTCTGTCTGGCTTTAGTTCCCTGAAGGCTTTCTGTGCAGATTTGGAGGATGAAAATGGCCTCGCCCAGCTGTCCAGCCCTGGAGCTGACGATTAGCACCCCACATGCTTCAGTGAGCCCTCACAGAGAGCAGTCAGTCACTCTTGTCTCCCTGGTTTCTGCCCACACTCTGTTCACCCAGCCTGTGACTGAGCATTTTTATCTTAGGCACACGACCCCGTTGAGTCTCCAAACTTTACAGACTCCTGCAGCACACACATGAGCCGCTCCTTCTGGGGCAGAGAGGGGATTCTTGTAGTGGTTTTGCTGCTTGCTGGACTCCTGCTCAGACAGCGGTTGCCCGATCGTGCAGCCGTTTGTGGTTTATGGCAACAAGTAGCTGAAAGCCCACTCCTGAGCTTGCCAATTGCATCTGGCTTCCCTGTTCTAATGCTTGGGAGCTCTGCCGTACTCAGGCACCCCAATTCTTTCTGTGACTCCAGGGATCCTGAGACCCTGCTGTCCCACTGGTGTTCTGCCCCACTTCACCACCTGAGCACCTTTCAGGCAGAGACATCCCCCGTGGGAACAGATTTCTATAAGTTCCGATTTTGCACCCCACTGCTATATCACTTTCTGGTAGCTGGCTTATGGAGGCTCCTTCCCCCCAGGGTTTATCTTCTGCTATATCGCCTCTGATTCATTTCTCTGCGCTTCCTACCTTGCAAAAAAAAAAAAAAAGTCGCTTTTCTATTTGTAGAATTGCAGCAGTTCTTTTCTTAGATCACTGTTTAGTTCACAGGTGTTCAGAATGATTTGATAGCTTATCTAGCTGAATTCCGGGGACAAGATGAAACTAGGGTCCCTTACTCTTCTGCCATCTTCCCCAGGCTCTGGAAAAACGATTTTAGAGTGAGGTGTTTTTGGTTAAGCTTGTTTTTTAGATTTCAATTTAAGTTGCCTTTAATAATCATTTATTCATGTATTCCTAATTGATTTTTTTAATAATTTTTTTTTTATTTTGTGTTAGTCACCATACAGTACATCACTGGTTTTTGATGTAAAGTTCGATGATTCATTAGTTGCGTATAGCACCCAGTGCACCATGCAATACGTGCCCTCCTTACTACCCATTCACCCCTATCCCATTCCCCCACCCCCCTCCCCTCTGAAGCCCTCAGTTTGTTTCTCAGAGTCCATAGCCTAATTGATTTCTTAATTTGTGTTTAGTCTGACATTATTGCTATTTATATTCTACCTTGTTCCAACAGGAGTTTGAGATGGCTTTCAAATAATGGTTAAAATACATAAAGAGATCAAGAAAAATGAAAATAAAGGTTAAATTGAATGGTTTAATATTAGTTAATATTAGCTTGTTCTCTATTGTCACTGAATATTTTGTTGAAATCTGGGGTATATTGTTATTTATTGATATGAGTTCTCTTCCCAAGCATTTTATTCTTATCTTGGGCCTCAGCATTTTCCATTAAAGTACTGACCTTTATCTGTTGGCATCTGAAGAGCTATAACTCTTAGTCCATACTATGCTTTTAGAGCAGAACCTGCCACACTATGTGGCATATTGGAACCTTAATAGCAAAAATTTACATAGTAAGTGAATGGAGGTATTATATTCCTACTTTTGTACCTTTGTTTCCCTATAGTTGTAATGCTTCAGAATATATCTAAGGAAAGGTGCCAAGCTTCTGTAGTTTCTATGAGGCTTACAACTTTGGAGCAAAGATACTAGTCCTAGCTCTGCATCAGATTAGCTAAGTGACCTCCTCTCTCTGGGTCTCCCATTTCCCCATGTGTGAAATAAATGGCTGAGACTTCATGATCTCTGAAGTTCCCTCTGCTTCACTATGTCTGTGAAAATTAGAAAAGGCTAATTTTTAAATTCTATTTGTGTACATGTCAGGATTTAAGTTTTAAAACATTAAAACTAATGTTTTAAAATGAATTATGTATTTTTATTTTAATTTTTTTAAAAAGATTTACTTATTTTAGAGAGAGAAAGGGAGAATACAGGGGAGAGGGGCAGAGGGAGAGAGAGAGAGAAACTCAGACTCCCTGCTGAGCGCAGAGCCCCATGTGGGGCTCCAACTCATGATCCTGACATCATGACCTGAAACCAAGAGTTGGATGCTTAACCACAGCACCACCCAGGCGCCCCCCCCCCGCAAAATGAATTATGTGTATTTTAAAGAAAACATTACGCTAAGTTTTCTTCTTGCTCTTCGTAGGTCATTGTGGAAAGACATTTGCCATTTTGGAAAAATTTCTGAATCACAGCCATGACAAAATAGCATGGTTGGTCATTGTGGATGACGATACATTAATAAGGTAAGGAGTCCTTCTCTTTCTAGGATGGCTTTAAATTCTACATATATTCATATTCAGAAGCTATGATGGGTACTTTTGCTTCTGGCCAAGATGGAGTAACAGGGATTAGATTTACCCTCACATCTGAAACAACTCCCCCAAAAGGACAAAATATATGAAATGAGGGTTTTTAAGACACTGGACATTAGGCAACAAAGGACAGTAACCTCTGAGACACATGAAACATAGGAGGTGAGCTGTATGACAGCCCCAGGTAACTGCCTTAAGAAATGTAAATAGCTGCTGAGGGAGAGGAACCTGGCCAACTCTTGAGTTGAAGAGATGATGCTGAGAGCCTGGGATGACTGAGGCCATTAGTTTGCAGGACAGCAGTGGAGAGGGAGAGCTGCATAGAAGGAGAACACCAGAGATTTGTGGGGGCTCCCCTCAAGTATTGATCAGTACACATGTTGTGTGAGGAAACTACTGGAGGCTAGAGAGAGAACAAGCCAAAATGAGGGGGGATGGTGGTCAACACACAGGGCTGAATATAGTACCTGTTCCCACCAGCCAGACTGGGAAACCCTGGATTCATAGGGTATTGGGTAAAGTATATAGAAGTGTCTTGCTTTAATAGCGGGGAAATGGCTAAGGCTGGATTAAGTACTGCTCCAGTCCTGCCTAAGAGATCTTAAAAGACTGCCAAAGAGCAAACTGTTTCCAAGTAACTAGTCTGCATCCAAGAACAAAGCTCAGGAAGATTTCTAGAAATACCAAAATATCCATAACCCAACAGAGATTCATAACGTTTGGCATTCAGTCAAAAGTTACCAGACATGCAAAGCAGCAGGAAAACACACCCATAAGGAGAAAAGTCAGGTGATTGAAATTACCCTAGAAATGACACAGTGTTAGTTATTGTAACTACCAGTTCTGTTAGTTATAGCGTAATAACTCTTCCTTTTATTCAAAAAGGAACATGAAATGTATAACAAAACAACTTCTAGAGATGAAAACTACATTGTCTGAGGTGAAAAATCCATTGGATGAGATTAACAGCAAATTAGATATTGCAGAAGAAAATATAAGTGAACCTGAGGATATTGCAATAGTAACTATCCAAAGGAAACACAAAGATAAATAATTTAGAATCGGTGAACAGGACATCCCTGAGCTGTGGGACAATCTCAGGTGGCTTTGTATATATATGCAATTTGGAGTCCCCATAAAGGGCACCTGACAAATATTTAAATAAGCATTTTCCAAATTCAATGAAAACTATAAACCAGCTGATTCAGACACTGATTCCAGATTGGTGAAACCTAGACAACTGTGAGCATCCAAGCAGAACACAATCACCTCCAAGAATGGGGTCTTTTTCAAGGACATCTTATATAGCCTTATTTATATCTGTAACCACTTCACTTGTGTCATCAATCTTCAGTATACTCTACATTAAAAGTTTTGCCACATTTTCTTCATATTTACCAGCAATAATATCTAATTGCCCAATGAGGTCATAAATGTGTTTTTTACTTTGAGCTTGTCACCTTTTTCTTGCAAGACTGACACATGAACTTTGATCACATGAACTTTGATTTCTTCTAAGTCATGAGGCTGAATAATTGCAAGATTTAGAGTCAGGTCAGAAATTCAAAAATTGAGGGGTACCTGCACAGCTAAGTTGGTTAAGCATCCAACTCTTGATCTCAGCTCAGGTCTTGATCTCAGGGTCAGGAGTTCAAGCCCCACTTTGGACTCCATGCTGGGCATAGAGCCTACTTAAGGAAAAAAAAAAAATTCGAAAACTGAAAAAAGGAAGTGGCCAAGAAAGGGAAAAAGTGAAAGTAGAATTTTAGACTCAAGAAAGAAGAAAAAGGCAAATTCACATCTGCAGTTATGACTAAAACACCCCAAAGTAAACAAATTCAAATGAAAATTTAATAAGGGACATGTATGAAAATTAGGAAAGTAATCCAGAAAATGGGGTCAAGTAGTTAAAAAGGTTAGAAAAAAGTGGTTAAAATGAAGAGGCAATGAAGTCCAACACATGTATAATTGGAGTTCCTGATTGAAGAAAAAAAAAATCAAAAGAACAGAAATAACATTTAAATTACCAGAAATAAACAAGGATCTTAATGTATATGTTGAAAGGGCCTACATAGTAGGTGCCATGGAAAATTGACTCGGGATCCTGAGCTTCACATAGCTGGGTAAAACTACTAGATTTTGATAACTTCCTATGAGTCTTGAGACAAAATGATGAAGTAACCTATAGAGCAAGAAAGTAAGACTGGTGTCAGACTTCTCAGAATAACGTAAGTATGGAAACAGTAAAGGAACATGTTAAACTAAAAAAATTGTGAATCACAAATTTTACACGCAGCTAAGATTCTCAAGTAACAATTATAGGAAATTAATGTCCATGAACTAAGGAAGCATTATGCACATGCATCCTTCCTGGGGAATATATTAGAGAAGTTCATGCAAATGAAAGATGAAATTTGGGCAAGAGGACTGATGGTGAACATTTCATATATTTAACTGTAAAACTAAAATACGGTTGGGGATGTGGGTAGGGGAATAGTATATAAATATAATAGGTTTTACAAAGCAGAAACTTGCAACTTTAAATAGAAAGGGAAAGTAGAATAAGATCATGGCTTACTGTATAGCTAGTAGATGGGATTCAAAGGATACCATGTAAAACTGACAGATCTAATAAAAAAGCATAATAAGGCATAAAAAGTTAAATACAAGATAATGGGAAAAACTTTTCCAACCCAAAGTAATTTCAGTGTTGAAACCAAATATTATCAGTCGTGTCACTAGATTTGAATGGGTTTAACTCACCAAAGAACTTTTCAAATTGGCTCATAAAGCAAACCCCAACTTGGTACTTTTATATAAGAGACATACATAAACATAGTTCTTTAAAAAGCCTAAAAATAAAGGGATGGATAAAGATTTGGCAAACCAATGAGAATTAAAAAAATTCAATTCCCAACTCTAAAAGCTGGGGGAAAAAAAATCACAAAGCCAACCCAAAAAAGCACAAGGGAGGAAATGCAGAAATGATGTAGAGAAAAAGATCAAATTAATTAAAATTTTGTTTCCTTGAAAAATTGGTACTGAATCCATTTCTCATTTAATATTATTCTCCTGGAAATCAAAGTGCACAATGTATTTAGTATGCTAGTCTCTGTGAAAGAATGAAAAGGAAATAAAGCATACCTATGTTTCCTTGAAATAAAGCATACCTATGTTTCCTTATCTTTACAAAAAGAAGTGAGGGACAGATGAACCAGTAAACCATGAAGTTGGTTTCTAAAAGGGTTGGGTGGGAGAAGAGGATAGATGGAGTAGGGGAGGGTGTGATACTTCTGAATTTATCTTTTAATTTAGTTGAGTTAGGGAAGCATGCTCATATTTTACATATTTGAAGATCAATAAGGACAGGAGAAAAGTCAACAAGGATAGAGAAAAAAAAGAAGACAAGTGAACTCAACTGTGTTTCAAATGAAAACATAATCACACTGAAGGAAAAATGGTTTCTCACTGGCCACATCTTAGACAAGCATCATAATTAAGGACAACAATGAATTGTGAACCATTAAAATTAGGAATCAGTGAGTTCATGCTTATAAGAAGTAGAAAATAGGTATGCTCACCAGGGATATTGACCTGTAGTTCTCCTTTTTTGTAGTGTCTTTATTTGGTTTTGGTATCAGGTTAATGCTGACCTCATAGAATGAAGTTGGAAGAAAAGCTTTGCTTCCTCTTCTATTTTTGAAAGAAAAGCTTTGCTTCCTCTTCTATTTTTTGAAATAGTTTGAGAAGAAGAGGTATTAACTCTTTTTTAAATGTTTGGTAGAATTCATCTGTGAAGCCGTCTGGTTCTAGACTGTTGTTTGTTGGGATTCGATTTCCTTGCTGTTAATCAGTCTGCTCAGATTTTCTGTTTCTTCCTGATTCAGTTCTGAGAGGTGGTATGTTTCTAGGAATTTATCCATTTCTTCTAGGTTACCTGAAACTAATATAACACTGTACATTAATTACCCTGGAATTAAAAAAAAATAGCAATGGAAAAATAGTAACTGTCCAGTGGAGAAACCAGACAACAACTTGACTGGGTGGTCAGAATAGGTATCACCAGTGAAGATCAGAAGGACATCGTGTGTCAGACACAGCATTACACTTTATCATGAGGAAACACCAGAAAAGCCCAACACGAGGATCATTCCATTAAAAATAGGGGAGGTGCTTTTATTATTAAAAATACCAGTGTCATGAAAGATGAAGAGAAGCTGAATAACTATTGCAGATGAAGAGAGAATAAAGTGATATGATAAATAAATGCAATAAGGGATCCTGGGCTGCATCCTGTACTGGAGGGAAGATGTGCTGTAATGGACATTGGGTCAATTGATAAAATTGGAATATGGAATAAGTGGTAGCTTAAATATAATCATTTGTTTTCAGTTTTGGAATCCTAATTAAGGCTGCTATGAACCTTTGTGTACATATCTTTGTATACATGTGTTTATTTATCTTGGCTAAATACCTATGAGTAGAATGGCTGGAACATGTAGGTGTATATTTAACTTTTTAAGAAAATTACTGTATTAAAGTTTTTGAAATTCTTTTCCTGTTCTTAGGAGATACCTTACTCTCAAATATTTAAGAAAAATATATGTATATACACACATGAACACATGCATATATGTGCACATGTACACACATACATGTATATATACACAAATCCATGAATATATAGAGAGAAAGATTGAGAGAGAATGGTAAAGCAAATAAGGGAAAGTTAATTAGTGAATATGGGTAAAGGATATAGGAGAGTACTTTCCATTGTACTACTCTTGGAATTTTTTCTATAATCTTGAAATTATTCCAAATAAAATGTTAACAAATAAAAGCCATAGTAGATTAGAGTAGAATTTCATCTGGGTTTTTTAAAAAAATCAGCATTCTAACAAAGTGAAAGATAAAAATCATATAACCATCTCAATAGATGTATAAAAAACATTTGACAAGATTCCATTCATGATAAAAACTCAGTGAAAGAGGGATGTTCCTTCTAAATCCAAACATAATAAAGGCCATATGTGAAGCCCACAGCTAAGATCATCCTCAGTGGTGAAAAATTGAGAGCTTTTCCCCTAAGATCAGAAACAGGACAAGAATGTCCACTCTCACTATTTTTATTCAACATAGTACTAGAAGTCCTAGCCATAGCAGTCAGAGAAGAAATAAGAGGCATCCACATTGGTAAAGGAGTTCAACTGTCACTTTTTTAGATGACATGATATTCACAGAAAACCTTAAAGATTCCACAAAAAAACTACTAGAAGTAATAAATGAATTCACTAAAGTTGCAAGATTCAAAAGTAATGTCCAGAAATCAGTAGTGTTTCTATACACTAACAAAATCACAGAAAGAGGAAAAACACACCATTTGAGATTGCACCAAAAAGAATAAAATACCTAAGAATGAACTTAATCAAAAAGGAGAAAGACTTGTACTCTTAAAACTATGAAACACTGATGAAAGAAATTGAAGGTGACACAAACATTTATTGAAGAGACTGTCTTTTTTCCACCGGATGTTTTTTCCTGCTTTATCAAAGATTAGTTGCCCAAAGAGCCGAGGGGCCCATTTCTGGGTTCTCTATTCTGTTCCATTGGTCTATGTGTCTGTTTTTGTGCCAGTACCATGCTATCTTTGTGATCACAGCTTTGTAGTACAGCTCGAAATCCGGCATTGTGATGCCCCCAGCTTTGTTTTTCCTTTTCAACAGTTCCTTGGAGATTTGGGGCCTTTTCTGTTTCCGTACAAATTTAAGGATTATTTGTTCCAGTTCTTTGAAAAATGTCCTCGGTATTTTGATCGGGATAGCATTGAAAGTGTAGATTGCTCTGGGTAGCATGGACATTTTAACTATGTTAATTCTTCCAATCCATGAGCATGGAATATTTTTCCATCTTTTTATGTCTTCCTCAATATCTTTCAAAAGTGATCTATAGTTTCTAGGATATAGGTCCTTTACGTCTCTGGTTAAGTTAATTCCAAGGTAACGNTGCACAGCCAAGGAAACAGTCAAAAAAACTAAGAGACAGCCCACGGAATGGGAGAATATATTTGCAAAGGACACCACAGATAAAGGACTGGTATCCAAGATCTACAAAGAACTTCTCAAACTCAATACACGAGAAACAAATAAACAAATCATAAAATGGGCAGAAGATATGAACAGACACTTTTCCAATGAAGACATACAAATGGCTAACAGACACATGAAAAAATGTTCAAAATCATTAGCCATCAGGGAAATTCAAATCAAAACCACACTGAGATACCACCTTACGCCAGTTAGAATGGCAAAGATAGACAAGGCAAGAAACAACAATTGTTGGAGAGGATGTGGAGAAAGGGGATCCCTCCTACATTGTTGGTGGGAATGCAAGTTGGTACAGCCACTCTGGAAAACAGTGTGGAGGTCCCTTAAAAAGTTAAAAATTGAACTACCCTATGACCCAGCCATTGCACTACTGGGTGTTTACCCCAAAGATACAGACGTAGTAAAGAGAAGGGCCATATGCACCCCAATGTTCATAGCTGCATTGTCCACAATAGCCAAATCATGGAAGGAGCCGAGATGCCCTTCAACAGATGACTGGATTAAGAAGCTGTGGTCCATATATACAATGGAATATTACTCAGCTATCAGAAAGAACGAATTCTCAACATTTGCTGCAACATGGACGGCACTGGAGGAGATAATGCTAAGTGAAATAAGTCAAGCAGAGAAAGACAATTATCATATGATTTCTCTCATCTATGGAACATAAGAACTAGGATGATCGGTAGGGGAAGAAAGGGATAAAGAAAGGGGGGGTAATCAGAAGGGGGAATGAAACATGAGAGACTATGGACTATGAGAAACAAACTGGGGGCCTCAGGGGAGGGGGGTGGGGGAATGGGATAGCCCGGTGATGGGTATTAAGGAGGGCACATATTGCATGGTGCACTGGGTGTTATACGCAACTAATGAATCATCGAGCTTTACATCGGAATCTGGGGATGTACTGTATGGTGACTAACATAATAAAAAATCATTAAAAAAAAAAGTGACACAAACAAATGGAAAGATATTCCATCCTCATGGATTGGAAGAATATTGTCAAAATGTCCTATAACCCAAAGCAGTCTACAGATTCAATACAATCCCTATCAAAATATCAGCGGCATTGTTCTTAAAGTTAGAATTCTAAAATGTGTATGGAACCACAGAAGACCCCGGATAGCCAAAGCATTGCTGATAAGAATGAATAAACATGGAGGTATCACAATCCCAGATTTCAAGATATACTGCAAAGCTGTAGTAATCAAAACCATATGGTATTGGCATAAAGACAGATGCATAAATCAGTGGAACATGACAGAGACCCCAGAAATAAGCCCACATTAGCATGGTCAGTCTATGAAAAGGAGGCAAGAATATACAGTGGGGAAAAGGCAGTCTTTTCAACAAAGGTGCTGGGAAAACTGGACAGCAGCATGTAAAACAAGGAAAGTGGATTATTTTGTAACACCATACACAAAAACGAACTCAAAATGGATTAGAGACCTAAATATGAACCTGAAACTGTAAAAATCTGAGGAGAGAGCTTAAGCAGTAATTTCTCTGACATAGGCCATAGCAACATTTTTCTAGGTATATCTCCTAAGAAAAAATCAGAAATAAACTATTGGGACTACAACAGAATGAAAGGTTTTTGCACAGCTAAGAAAACCATCAACAAAACAAAAGACAACCTACTGAATGGGAAAAGATATTTGCAAATGATATATCCAATAAGGGGTTAATATCCAAAATATATAAAGAAGTCCCACAACACCAAAACAATCCGATTAAAAGGGCAGAGCACCTGCATAGACATTTCTCCAAAGATGACATACAGATGGCCAACAGGCACGTGAAAAGATGCTCAATATCAATTTTGAGGGAAGTGCAAAATCAAAACTACAATGAACTATCATGTCACACCTTTCAGAATGGCAAAAATCAAATGCAAGAAACAACAAGTGTTGGCAAGGATGTAGAGAAAAGGGATCCCTCTTGCGCTGCTAGTGCTAATGCAAACTGGTTTAGCCACTGTGGAAAACAGTATGGAGGTTCCTCAAAAAGTCAAAAATACAAATACCATACAATCCAATAATCCCATTATTGGGTAATTACGTAGGGAAAAGGAAAACACTAATTTGAAAAGATACATGCACTCCTATGTTTATTTCAGCGTTAGTTACAATAGCCAAGACAAAGAACCCAAGTGTCCATTGACAGGTAAATGGATAAAGATGTGGTATATAGGAGGCAGGGAAAGATGGCAGAGGAGCAGGGGACCCTATTTCAACTGATCCCCTGAATCGAGCTGGATATCTACCAGACCATTCTGAACACCCACGAAATCAGCCTGAGATATAAGAAGATATATCTGGATCTCTATAAACAGAACATCTCTGGTGCTTGGTCTCAAGGTATGAAGTGGGGAGCTGAGAGTCTGAGGGCAGATATCCGAAGATAAATGGAAGGGGGAGGGAGCCTCCGTGCTCGTGCACCGGGAAGGCAAAAGCCATGCTGGGGAGTGGGCCGGACTCAGAGACCAGCAGCTGTGGGGAAAGGTCTTTAGGATACCGCACCAGACTGAAACCTGGAACTCGGGAGCGCATGTGTGAACCGGGGGCAGCTGGCGGTGTTAGAAGCACAAAGGGGAGAGACATGCCAGCCCTGGGAGCAAGAGCTGGGAGAGTGGCTGTGGGGTACACAAACCAGGATGCTGCCAGTTTTTAGCAGCACTGACAAATGGAGTCAGTGTGGTCTAGAGAGCTCGGTAAGAGCAGACTGAGATCTCTTTGTTCTGAGACAGAGGTTTAGATATGGTAACTGCTGCTCTGACTCTCCGAAGAGATCCAGAAAGCCGCCAGGGAAAGCCACTGGAGAACAAAAGCCTGAAAAACACCGGTTCTCACTGTGCCCATCCCCCCCAGGGGGCAGGGCAACCCTACCCAAACAGGGTTCCCTGAGTATCAGCATAGCAGGACTCTCCCCCAGAAGGCAGGCTGAAAGAACAAGAAGCCCACATTCCCAAGGTCCCTATAAAACAGGTGCATCTTGCTTGGTTCCTGGTCAATAATTTGGACTCTGTACATCCCCACAACCACACCTTATCAGAATGACAAAGAGGAGGAACCCACAACAAAGGAAAGAAACAGAGGTTGTGGCCTCTGCCAAAGAACTAACAGATATGGATATAATGAAGACGTCAGAAATGGATTTCAGAGTAACAATTATCAAGATGATATATAGACTTGAGAAAAATATTAATGAAAATACAGAATCCCTAAGGGCTGAAATTAGAACTAATCTGGCAGAACTTAAAAATGCTATGAATGAAATGCAGTGTAAACTGGATGCTCTGACTGCCAGGGTAAACGAGGCAGAAGAATGAATTAGTGTTAGAGGATGAGATGATAGAAAAGGAGGAAAAAGAGGTAGCATGGGAAAAAAGAATCCAATTTCAAGAAAATAAGCTGAGGGATATTACTGAATGAAACTTTCCAATGTCAGAATTATTGGGATCCCTGAGGGGGTGGAGAAAGAGAGAGGTCTAGAAGAGATATTTGAGCAAATTGTAGCTGAGAACTTTTGTAATTTGGGGGAGGAAACAAGCATTCATGTCCAAGAGGCAGAGAGGACCCCTCCCAAAAATCAATTAGAACAGACCAACACCACAGCATATAATAGTACAATTCGCAAATCTTAGATCCAAGGAAACAAACTTGAAAGCGGCAAGGGGGAAGAGATTTCTTACGTACAGAGGGAAGACCATCAGAATAATGTCAAACCTGTCCACAGAGACCTGGCAAGACAGAAAGGGCTGGCAAGACATATTCAGAGTACTAAATGAGAAGAACATACAGCCAAGGATACTGCATCAGCAAGGCTGTCATTCAGAATGGATGGAGCGACAAGGAGCTTCCAAAACTGGCAGAAACTGAAAGAATATATGACCACCAAGCCAGCTCTACAAGAAATATTAAGGGGGGGGTTCTATAAAAGTGAAAAGACCCCAAGAGTGATACAGATCAAATTTACAGAGACAATCTATAGAAACAAGGACTTCAAAGGCAACATGGCAACATTAAAATCATATCTCTCAGTAATCACTCTCAATGTGAATGGCCTAAATGCTCCCATAAAACGCCACAGGGTTACAGAGTGGATAAAAAGACATGACCCATCCATATGTTGTCTACAAGAGACTCACTTTCAACCTAAAGATGCCTCCAGACTGAAAGGGGATAGAGAACAATTTTTCATGCCAATGGACCTCAAAAGAAAGCTGGGATAGCAATTCTCATATCAGACGAATTAGATTTTAAGCTAAAGACTGTAGTTAGAGATACAGAAGGACACTATATAATTCTTAGAGGGTATATCCAACAAGAGGCTCTAACAATTATAAATATCTATCCCCCAACAGGGGAGCAGCCAACTACATAAGCCAACTGTTAACCAAAATTAAGAGACATATAGTTAATATGTTAATTGTAGGGGACCTCAACACTCCACTCTCAGCAACAGACAGATCATCTAAGCAGAAAAATCAACAAAGAAACAAGAGCTTTGAATGACACAGTACACCAGATGAACCTCATAGATATATAGAGAACATTCCACCCTAAAACAATACTCATTCTTTTCAAACACACATGGAACTTTCTCTAGAATAGACCATATACTGGGTCACAAAACATGTCTCAACCAATGCCAAAAGATGGAGGTTATTCCTTACATATTCTCAGACCACAATGCTTTGAAACTGGAACTCAATCACAAGAAAAAATTTGGAAGAAACTCAAACCCTCGGAAGCTAAGGATCATCCTGCTTAAGAATGTTCGGGTATACCAGGAAATTAAAGAAAAACTTAAGCAATTTATGGAAACTAATGAGAATGAAAACACATCAGTCCAAAACCTATAGGATTCTGCAAAGGCGGTCCTAAGGGGGAAATACATAGCCATCCAAGCCACACTCAAAAGAATAGGAAAATCTAAAATACAGACCCTATACTCACACCTTAAACAGCTGGAGATGAAACAGAAGAACAGGCCTAAGCCATGCACGAAAAGACAACTGATTAAGATTAGAGCAGAGATCAATGAATTAGAAACCAGAAATACAGTAGAGCAGATCAACAAAACTGGAAGCTGATTCTTTGAAAGAATAAGATCAATAAATCACTGGCCAGACATATCCAAAAGAAAAGAGAAAGGACCCAAATGAATAAAATTATGAATGAAAAGGGAGAGATCAGGACTAACACCAAGGAAATAGAAACAATCATTAGAAACTATTAACAACTATAGGCCAATAAATTAAGCAACCTGGAAGAAATGGATGCCTTCCTGGAAACCTATAAACTACCAAGACTGAAACAGGAAGACATTGACAACTTAAATAGGCCAACATCCAGTAACGAGATTGAAGCAGTGATCAAAAACCTCCCAGAAAACAGGAGTCCAGGGCCTGATGGATTCCCTGGGGAATTCTACCAAACATTCAAAGAAGAAATAATACCTATTCTGAAGCTGTTTCAAAAAATAGAAACAGAAGGAAAACTTCCAAACTTGTTCTATGAAGCCAGCATTACCTTGATCCCAAAACCAGGCAAAGACTCCATCAAAAAGGAGAATTACAGACCGATATCCCTGATGAATATGGATGCCAAAATTGTCAACAAGATCCTAGCCAATAGGATCCAACAGTATATTAAAAGGATTATCCATCACGACCAAGTGGGATTCATCTCTGGGATGCAAGGGTGGTTCAACATTCGCAAATCAGTATGATAGAACTCATTAATAAGAGACAAGAATCATATGGTCCTCTCAATTGATGTAGAAAAAGCATTTGACAAAACACAGCATCCTTTCCTGATTAAAACCCTTCAGAGTGTAGGGATAGAGGGTACATTCCTCAATTCCATAAAAACCATCTATGAAAAGCCCACAGCAAATATCATTCTCAATGGGGAAAAGCTGAGAGGCTTTCCCTTAAGATCAGGAACACAACAAGGATGCCCACTCTTGCCACTATTGTTCAACATAGTACTAGAAGTCCTAGCAACAGCAATCAGACCAGAAAAAGTATTCAAATTGGCAAAGAAGAAGTCAAACTCTCTCTCTTCGCAGATGACATGATACTTTATGTGGAAACAAAAGACTCCACCCCCAAATTACTAGAACTTATACAGCAATTCAGTAATGTGGCAGGACACAAAAATCAATGCACAGAAATCTGTTGCATTTCTATACACTAATGAGACCAAAGAAAGAGAAATTAAGGAATTGATTCCATTTGCAATAGCACCAAAAACCATAAGATATCTCAGAATAAACCTAACCAAAGAAGTAAAGGATCTATACGCTAGAAACTACAGAACACTGATGAAAGACATTGAAGAAGACACAAAAAATTGGAAAAACTTTCCATGCTCATGGAATAAACATAGTTAAAATGTCTGTGCTACCCAGAGAAATCTATACTTTCAACACCATCCCGATCAAAATACCAATGCCATTTTTCAAAGTGCTGGAACAAACAATCCTAAAATTTTGTGGAAACAGAAAAGACCCCGAATCACCAAGGAAATGGTGAAAAAGAAGGACAAAGCTGGGGGCATCACATTGCCGGATTTCAAGCTATACTACAAAGCTGTGATCACCAAGACAGCATGGTACTAGCACAAAAACAGACATGTAGATCAGTGGAACAGAACAGAGACTCCAGAAATGGACTCTCAACTCTATGGTCAACTAATCTTTGACAAAGCAGGAAAAAACATCCAATGGAAAAAAGATGGTCTCTTCAATAAATGGTGCTGGGAAAATTGGACAGCTATATAGAGAAGAATGAAACTTGACCATTCTCTTACACCATACACAAAGATAAACTCTAAATGGATGAAAGACCTCGATGTGAGACAGGAATCCATCAGAATCATAGAGGAGAACATAGGCAGTAACCTCTTCGACATCAGCCAAGCAAATTCTTTCATGACATGTCTCCAAAGGCAAGGGAAACAAAGGCAAAAATGAACTTTTGGGACTTCATCAAGATAAAAAGCTTCTGCACAGCCAAGGAAACAGTCAACAAAACAAAGAGGCAACCCACAGAATGGGAGAAGATATTTGCAAATGATACTACAGATAAAGGGCTGGTATCCAAGATCTATAAAGAACTTCTCAAACTCAACACCCAAGAAACAAAAAAAATGGGAAGATATGAACAAACACTTTTCCAATGAAGACATACAAATGGCTAACAGACACATGAAAAAATGTTCAACATCATTAGCCATCGGGGAAATTCAAATCAAAACCACATTGAGATACAACCTTACACCTGTTAGAATGGCAAAAATTGACAAGGCAAAAAACAACAAATGTTGGAGAGGATGTGGAGAAAGGGAAACCCTTTTACACTGTTGTTGGGAATGCAAGTTGGTACAGCTACTTTGGAAAACAGTGTGGAGGTCACTCAAGAAGTTAAGAATAGAGCTACCCTATGACCCAGCAATGGCACTACTGGGTATTTACCCCAAAGATACAGATGTAGTGAAAAGAAGGGCCATATGCACCCCAATGTTCATAGCAGCAATGCCCACAATGGCCAAACTGTGGAAGGAGCTGAGATGTCCTTCAACAAATAAATGGATAAAGAAGATGTGGTCCATATATACAATGGAATGTTACTCAGCCATCAGAAAGGATGATTACCCAACATTTGCAGCAACATGGATGGGACTGGAGGAGATTATGCTAAGTGAAATAAGTCAAGCAGAGAAAGACAATTATCATATGGTTTCATTTACATGTGGAACATAACATAGGGAATAGTAGGGAGATCGTTAGGCGAAGGAAGGGGAAAAAATGAAGGGGGGATAAAACAGAGGGGGAGATGAACTGTAAGAGACTATGGATTCTGGGAAACAAACTGAGGGTTTTAGAGGGGAGGGGTGGGGCGATGGGCTAGCCCAGTGATGGGTATTAAGGATGGCACATATTGCATGGAGCACTGGAGTTATTCACAAACAATAAATCATGGAGCACTGCATCAAAAGCTAATGATACATTGCATGGTGACTAACATAATAAAAAAACAAAACCCCAAAACAAATCAAAGAAGATGTGATATACACACACACACACACACACACACACACACCTGAGTGGAATATTACTTAGCTATAAAAGAAAGATCTTGCCATTTGTGACAACACTGATGGACCTGGAGGGTATTAAGTGAAATAACGTATTTGTCTTTCTCAGTCTGAAGTCTGATTCCACTAATAAACAGAATGTAAAAAAATTAATAAAAAGCAGGATCAGACCTATAAATACAGAGAACAGATGAATGCCAGAGAAGGGGAGTGGGAGGTTGGGCAAAATATGTGAAGGGTGGGGGAGATACAGACCTCCAGTTTTGGAATGAGGGAGCCATGGAATAAAGAGCAGAGCGTGAAGAATACCATGCATGATATTGTAATAGCGATGTAATGGGACAGATGGGAGCTGTACTTGTGCTGAGCATAACATGTATAAACTCGTCAAATCACTAAGCTGTACACCTGAAATTTATAACGTTACAGGTCTACTACACACACACACACACACACACACACAGTCATTATGCTGTTAAAAATCAATATGCAACTCTAAGCTGTATTATCATTTTGATAGCATGTAATCTTAAGTGCTGCCATATTGTTTTTCTTCATTTCTGTGCCTCAAAATTGCCTGAAATGGTAACATATTGTTAAATAGAAGTTCCTTTCCTGGATGAACAGCCAATCCGCTTGGATAGAATTGGAGATTCATCTGCTTTATCCACATTTCTAGTTTTTAGCAAAATGAAATATATGATGGTTATCAGACTCAGTCTATGGTTCTTCAGCTTTAAAAGGATATTGTGAGTAGGGTTGATGTTAAAAGGAAAAGAAACCCAGATGAGATGTTAAGTCCCAGTTATTTTAACCTCAGAAATTACAAGTTGAGGGTTGAATTGGCATTTTTAAATATGCAGGAGGAAGAGAAATACTTTATTTCTCAGGTCAAGAAGTAGGTGTAAATTTGCTGCAGAGGTCTTTGAGGGTTTTTTGTTTGTTTGTTTGCTTTTTTCTTGGCTTTTTTTCCTCTTTCCTTAAAAAAACAAAACAAAACAAGAAAAATGCACACACACAAAACCAAAAAACCAAAGAAAAACAAAACAGAAAACAAAAACAAAAACACACAGACTTTTACCAGCCAAGGGCCACAGTTTCTTTAAAGATCTTTAAGAATATATTCTCCATAACCAAATGGTGTCTTACTAGGTATCTGCACACTTCCTCACCTTTCCTTGCAGAGTTATCAGCTTACTCCTAAAGATGGATTCCAAACTAGCTGCCTAGCTGCCTTGGGTGCCCCAAACACAACAGTTTCAGAGAGAACGTTTTCTGGCCACTGAGAAACTGTCAATATTGTCAGAGGCCTTGACCTCCAGGCAGACATAAACATGATTAGCAAACTTGTAAACTCTTAGCACCACATTTTTAAGGGATTTTTTTTCATACATTAAATTTATTTTCTTCACTTTCAGCTTAGGCTTATTAGCTGGGCTATTTGTGTAAGACGCAGGAGTGTGGACTGGAAAGGTGTCCTTCTCTCCACTTTGACTTCTTAAGACCCTACCTATCCCCCAAAGGGGGAGAAATGAAATTCTAGAACACTAGTGTTCTAGACGTTAATACTTCTCTGTGAGAATTTGTGACTAATAATTTAGAGAAATACTTGATATATTCACCTCCTGGACATGCACAATGCTCATCAGGCGTGAGAAACATTGAAATTTATTTAGCTGATTAAAAAAATTAATCCAAAATTGACCATGGAACAACTTTCTTCAGGAAGCACTGATTAATATCATGAGAGAACTGGGGATTTGGTGGAGTGTGACCTGGCCAGCTCTAGTTTAGAACAGACAGTGGAAGGACTTTATAAGGCATCTGTAAGTGGTGTAAGTTCTTCAAACACAGGAAAACTAGCCCTTCTTAACATCAACCTTTGTCTCACCTTTAAAAAAAACTTTCTAGATTTTATTTTCCTATGAAGTCTTTCCCTTCCTTCATCCTTAGGGTAGCTATAGTTGCAGGCATTTCTCTGATCAGCTCCTAGACATTGCCCTTTGTAAGCTATCTTCTTGACATAGAACGGAGAAGTACAGGTGCCAGAGGTATAAACAGACATAAAAAGACAACTCATGTGGGCTTACTTGGGGGAAACATATGCATGGCTGTGCACCATAATTGGAAGGTTTCCTGGAAAGCCTCCCTGCCCAAATTCCCTTTCCTCACCTGCCAGCCATGTGCCTGACATGGACCTCATCTGTACCTCAAAAATTCCATTGTTGGGGGGGCACCTGGGTGGTAGAGTTGGTTAAGCGTCCAACTCTTGGTTTCGGCTCAGGTCAAGATCTCAGGGTCGTGGGATTGAGCCCCACATTGGGCTTTGAGTGCTCATTGCAGAGTCTGCGAATGTTTCTTTCTCCCTCCACCCACCTCTTGCTCTCTCAAGAGAATCTTTTAAAAAAAATCCATTTAGGGCCATCAAAAATTAAGATACCAAGTGTTAGGAAGTGGCAGAGGGTCAGTAAGGTATCCTCCAGACTGAGAAGGCCTTTTATTTATTTTTTTTAAATATTCACTTATTTGACAGAGAGAGAGAGAGAGGCAGCGAGAGAGGGAACACAAGCAGGGGGAGTGGGAGAGGAAGAAGCAGGCTCCCAGTGGAGCAGCCCGATGCGGGGCTCGATCCCAGAACGTCGGGACCACACCCTGAGCTGAAGGCAGACGCTTAACGACTCAGCCACCCAGGCGCCGCGAGAAGGCCTTTTAATACCAAAAAAGGAAGGAAGCCACTCCATACTGTTCACAGAGTTTTACTCAGGGTAACTTACTGACAGGTGGTTGGGTGGGCTGACAGACAAACTAGGCTGTAGTACACTCTTATTCTGCACCCCTATTCGAGGCCTCTATCTGGCCCTTTCTCCAGCTCTTATGGAGTGAGGGGCATGGTGGGGAGGTCACGGGGTAGTTATCTTAAGTGACCATCTGTGCACTAGAGGATTGCTACCAGTTATCTCAGCTGGGGCCACCTGTGCACCAGAGGGGAGCCCAAGACGAAGTCCTACAGATGGAGTCAATGTTGTCAGCACTCCTACACTCCACCCCCCGCCCCCGACATCTTTATGGCCCATATAATCTACCTTAGTACCAGATACCGGGAGGGGACTTGCATTCCAGGGCCACAGTAGCAATACAAAGAGCAACAGGAGCTTAACCAGTACCACTCCTGGTTTTTCAGCATTCCTCATTCTTGAGGGGTAGGGGTGATGACCAGTCTAACTGCTTCCTGCTGAAGAAGGGTACAGGTCAAGAGTTGAGGGATGAAACTGCCTTGCATCCGATTGCAGAGATTCTGTAGTACTAAGTTGAGCCCCCATCCTTTATAGAGCCATTATTTTGGAAGTCTTGCATATAGTCTTAGCATCTTAGTCTACATTTTATAACAAGGCCAGTTAGGTCAGTTCATGTGAACAGTGGTCTTATTTCAGGAGGTGGTCCTGCTGGTGGGGTTTCAAAGTCAGGCCTATAGTGTGCAAGAAGTCAGGTAGAAGATTAGCCAGACACACAAGGAAACCAGAATAATTCAGGGTCCAGCCTTGTTTTGGAGGTCAACAATCAACATTCAAAGATAATCAGAACTAGAATCTAACACCCATAAAGATATACCACTGAAACAACTTTTTCCTCTCTAAAAATCACCCTCATTTCTATCAAATGTAGCCAAATTAAGTGGTTTGTGGGGCACCTGGGTGGCTCAGTTGGTTAAGCATCAGGCTCTTGATTTTGACTCAGGTCACGATCTCAGGGTCATTAGATCAAGCCCCATTAGGCTCCAAGCCCAGCATGGCATCTGCTTGAGATTTTCCTTCTTCCCCCACCTTCCTTCTTCCCCTCCCCCTCCTCCACTGCAATCTATCAATCAATCAGTAAGTTGTTTGTAAAACAAGTCCAAACTTGGCCTAATTATTTTTTGGCCTAATTATTTATATAAATGCAGTAAGAATAGTGACCAGCCATTTAGATTCTTTTAAAGCTGCTTTGCTGGAACTTCTCATAAGGAATTTCAGATTGAGCCTTTAACAGCCTTTGGAGGCAAGAAGCCAAGCCAAATACTTGCCGTCAGACTCGCCTGCAATACCATTAGTTTGGGTTACTTCTGCTCTTCTTGAGGTCCCCCAAAATATCCTGTGGTTCCCAAGACTGCCAGGAAGTGACCTTCCTTACTCACCTGGTAAAGGCTCCTAGGAGTCCTGTAAACAAGGGACCAGGTTGAATTTTTTCAAGGAGCTTCCTTGGCTCCATAAAGTCAACCTTAGTTCCTTAAAGCTGTCTGGCCATATCAGAATCTATGTAGGTTCTCTCAAATAGGACCTTCCAGCCACAGCCTTGGTAATATAACCACTGTTTCTAATGTCCTGTTACAAGAACCTGTTCTTATCGAACTTATACAAATAACTGAGTTCCCGTTTTGTTGTTGCCACAAGCCCCAGCCAAACCCTTCCGGATATGAACTTACATCCAATTCACAACTCCCATTTGGCATTAATATCCCTAAGGCCTAGTACTTACCTTACTACCCTTTTCACCTTTATTTCTCCCCCAAATTCTGAAGCGTTTCCATAGATTAGCGTGCATTCAGCCAGTGACTGTTAGAGCTAGTATGGTCTGTTGGTTGGTGCAAGGCCAATAAATGGTTAATTCCACCTGGGGCCGCCTGTTGTCCCCTAATGCATGCATGAGAGGGCAACACTGGCCTACCTCCTAGTCCCTGGGGGTAGGTGGTATCCACTCCTGAAATTCTGCCATTAGCAGAGGGGCACTTGGCAACACCCCTGGCTTTTTAGAGCCTCCCTTCAAGGAAGTAAACAGCTTTCCCTTAGGCAATGCCTTCTAGAGGCTTAGCAAGACTGAGCTGGGTTGTTTGTATTTTCTCTCGGGGTCCAGATAATATTAGATCTTGCTACCATTGTTTACGAGCTCTTGATAGGCCCCCTTTCCACCATTTTATCATTGGGGGTATCTTTTATTTGTCCCTGTTTTTCAATCTATTTCCCTTTCGATTTCATGTAAGTCTGCCACTACAGTGGTTACTTTAGCAATGGGCCATTTAACCCTGGGGACGAGAAGGGATACGAAAGTCCCATACCCTGCCCCTGGGGCTGACTGTGAGATATGGACATTCATACAAGGGGAAAGTAATTCTTCATTGGGCCTACCAAAATGGGTGTAAATGGCACGTTTCATCCCCGGTTCCTCCATAGAGGTCCGGTGTAACGGAGGGAAGGGAACAGCTTCCTTGCTAAGCCAGGTTTTCTTAATGCTAGTGTTTATCCAATCAGTCAGGTGAGCTGAGCGCCTGCAGTCCTCACCCATACCTGCAGTATATAATCTTTGTCACAAGGCAGGTTGAGCAGTGGCCCAGGCCATTCTTGACGTCTTGAATCCATTTACCATAATACCATCTCCTCCAGTATCCCACAGTCCTAACACCCAAGCTGCCACCCATTCTCAGCCCTTTCGCTTCTCCACCATTTCAGATAGGTGTTTTTAGGGCATCCCCGTTCTCACACACTGGTCTGAAACACTCAAAAGACCCGGTTAATTCTCCTCACGGAGTGGTGGCTAGCCAGCTTGGGAGTTCCCGCACGGACAACGGGCTCCCCCTGGTGTAGCGCCGTTACCCAGGGCTTGTTTGATTTTTGGTATCCTGCCCATTACACCAAGTGTTAGTAAGTGGCGGAGGGTCAGTCATATCCTTCAGACTGAGAGTGCACTTTAATACCGAAAATGCAAGCAAGCCACTCCACCCTGCTTACGGTTTCACTCAGGACAACTTACGGTTGGTTGGTTGGCCGGTGGGTGGGTCGGTCAGGATGGTGATATGCAGCAATTCTCTGCCACTAGCCAGACCTTAATCCCTGGCTTTATGGAGCTAGGGGCATGGTGATGTCGTCACAGGGTCGTTATCTAAGGTGGCACCACCTGTACACCAGAAGCTCTCCTAATTACCTAAAGTGGTGCCACCCGTGTGCTAGAGGTGAGACCAAGATGGAGGGCCCAAGATGGAGTCAGTGATGTCAGCACCCTACACCAAGTACACTTGAAAATATGTGCCAGTTAGTTCACACTGACTGAGACACAGGACTGGCAGAAGTGAGCTAAATGGTACATCGGCCACCTTTACTTCATTAACCTGCCACCCTGTTCACCCAACCTAGGCAGACATGTGCTGGCAGTGGCTTATTAAAACTGGGGAGTAAGCCCCTTGTTTTTTAGTTTCTCTCCTGTTTCCAAGAATATACAGTCCACCTATTTTTTCTTTTTCTTTTTTTAAATTTATTTATTTGACACAGAGAGAGAGAGAGAGAGAAAGCAGGGGGAGGGGCAGAGAGAGAGAAGCAGGCTCCCTGCCGACAGGGACCCTGATGAGGCACTCGATCCCAGGACCCCAGGATCATGACCTAAGCCAAAGACAGATGCTTAACCGACTGGGCCACCCAGAGGCCCCAATTTTTTTTTCCTTTTTTGTGAAAGAAAGGCATTTCTTCTGTAAATCACTTGAATTTCATCTCTAAATGATTTCAGTAGAGTATTATACTATAATTACGCATATATACATATAATTATACATATAGTATGACCAGTGGGATGTAAGAATCATAAACTATTTACCGTGAACACACTTTTGAGTCAAGTCATTATTGCTTATGTTCCCTTTGGAATTTTAGCATCTCCAGGCTCCAGCACTTGCTTAGCTGTTATGACTCCAGCGAACCGGTGTTTCTGGGAGAGCGGTACGGCTATGGCCTGGGCACTGGCGGCTACAGCTACATCACAGGAGGAGGAGGGTAACTATGAGCATGGCTTTCTGCACATACTGTCAGCATTAACTTCTGTTTCCACGATGTAGGGATTGGTTTGTGACGGTGGACTATCCTGATACCTAAGTGCTCTGTAAATGGCAGCTGTTGCTTTTTTTTTTTTAAGATTTTATTTATTTATTTGACAGAGATAGAGACATCCAGTGAGAGAGGGAACACAAGCAGGGGGAGCGGGAGAGGAAGAAGCAGGCTCATAGCGGAGGAGCCTGATGTGGGGCTCGATCCCATAACGCCGGGATCACGCCCTGAGCCGAAGGCAGACACTTAACCGCTGTGCCACCCAGGCGCCCCGGCAGCTGTTTCTATAATAGGAAAGTGAACATTAAATTTGTTAAATGAAAAGAACCCATGCTAAAGAATATTTTATCCCCTGAAGAAATATAAATCGTTGTCAAGGTAGTTGGTAGAAATGTCCTTATAGGAATGATTGTTTCTAGGTAGCCAATTAGTTTTGATTGCTTAAATGAAAAAAGAAATTTGGATATAGATATTATTGAGAAAATAAGTCATTAGACTTAGATTATCTAATGTTAATAAATCACATTTCAGAAAAGAGTAGAAGTTTAGACTTAAGCAATTAAGTGATATTTGTGTAGGATTTATAGGTTTTAAATAATAGTGAAAAGTCAATGTTTTTAAATGAAGCATCTGCTTAAATCTCTTGGGAAAGATTTTGATTTGATTTATATGGTTAAATCAATTGAGAAATTAGTCTTTCTATTATTTCTGTAGTCTTTGCTATTGGGGTATGTAGGGGGAATCTTTTTTTTTTTTTAAAAGATTTTATTTATTTATTTGACAGAGAGACAGCCAGCGAGAGGGGGAACACAAGCAGGGGGAGTGGGAGAAGAAGAAGCAGGCTCCCTGCTGGGAGCCTGACTGGGGTGGGGGCTCAATCCCAGGACCCTGGGATCAGGCCCTGAGCCGAAGGCAGATGCTTAATGACTGAGCCACCCAGGCGCCCCTGTAGGGGGATTTTAACTTTGTATCAATGATAGTGATTTAAAGTCATTCAACAGGTATTTGCCGAATGTCCACTATGCGCTGAGCAACATTCTTGGCACTGGTTTCTAAACCTCTGAAGGGTCAGGACTTTATTTTTTTTTTATTATTTATTTATTTATTTATTTTTAATGTTTTTTTAAATTATATTATGTTAGTCACCATACAGTACATCCCTGGTTTCTGATGTGAAGTTCGATGATTCATTAGTTGCGTATAACACCCAGTGCACCATGCAATACGTGCCCTCCTTACTAACCATCACCAGTCTATCCCATTCCCCCATACCCCTCCCTTCTGAAGCCCTCAGTGGTCAGGACTTTATATTCTTACTTTGCGATCCCCTAGATCAGAATGGTTCCTACTGCGGGACCTCAAGAATCACGTTCCAGGGGTTCTGGTTTGGTCCAGCTGATTCAGTGGTTAATATAATGCTGATGGACATGGCTCTTCCGTAGTGATAACCAAGCCTGGGCAGGAGTACTGATCTTTGATGAGCAGTGGCACGCCTCTACCTGAGGTCAGTAGCAACAGGAGATGTGGGTGCAGGTAGGCCTTTGAAAAGACCCGAAAGGGAAGGCCAAGGAGTATTGATCTCTTCATTAAAAAAAAAAAAGAAAAAAGAAAAAAAAAAGCTCAAGCTATGTGCAGCCTTATGGTAATGCATTTAGTTTTCAGGGGGTGAGGTACTGGGGCTGGTTAAGGATCAGGGCATGGTAGCTGTTAAGTAAGAACTTCCTACCTTTGAAAGGGGTCCTGTTATTTCAATATGGGTTTGTATATTTTTGTAGCACATAAGTGTTACTATACTTTTAACACAGAAGTGACTTTTTGTCAAGAAAACTATTTTGTTGTCTTCCTTGCCTATTGGATTTCACTGTAATTTCTGAGACTGGCCCTTGAAGCCTGAGATGGCACTTGACTTCAGCCAGCCGGCATTGCCTTTCATCAGTCCAGCTGGTTGCTCATTCACTCCAAGAGCTTAGTGGGTGCAGGCATGGGGGACGCAAACAAAAGCCACAGTTCCTTCCATCTGGGAGCTCATAGGCAAATACACCGCACGAGTGTCAGGGCTCCCCTTCCCAGGCCCGTCGTGGGCACTGTAACCACCAAGATAGCACCTTTAACCTCTTATATGTTCAACTTCTACCTTGCTACTGCCACCTCCAGTTCTCCCATCTTAAAACTCCTTCCTGCCACCACACCCTCCCTCTTCTCCCCTTCAAACCATCTGCAGAATCCACAATTCATGATCTCCGCTTCCCCAGCCCCCACTTCCATCTGACCCCCACGCTTGGCCTTCAGCCTAAACTACCTTGCTGAGGTCTGTGGCCGTGTCCTCATAGCCACATCCAGTGTCTCAATTCCAACCTTCCTCTTGTTTAACCTCTTGGCAGCCTCTGACAAAGGTGACTCCTCACTCCTTGTAGGGCTCCTTTCTCTTGCTTTCCAGAACAGTGTCCTGTCCTTGTGTATTCCTGCCTTTCTGATCATTCCTTCTCAGGTCATTTTCCCTGTCCCTTAAATGGCTGTGTTTTTTAGGCATCTTTTCTGGTGTTCCTTCTCTTCTCACTCTGTATTCTCCTTGGTGATCTTATCCACCCCTGTGACTATGCTGAAAGCACCCAAACCTCTATCTCCAGCCTCCAGCTCTCTCCTGACCTCCGGATTCCTCCCTCCACCTACCAGAGGCCTCGTCCACTGGGGTGATTCACAGGACCTGAGACCCAGCACTGTCATCTCACCTCATCCTCTGACTCTGGGCCCTGTTGAGTGTTTTTCCAGTATTCTTGCCTCAGGGAAGACGTGGAACCATGAGTTCCCGCCCCAGAGACCTGTGAGTCTGCTTTACCCTTTCTCTTCCTCATTCTGCAGGACCTGCAGTCAACCCAGTCAGTTTTGTCTCCTAAATACCACTTCTGTCTCCACCTCCCCAGGGCTAATCGAGGTCACCCCACCTCTTATGCGTGCGCTTCTGCCGCAGCTCCTCGTCTCCTCTGCTCCTTGCTGTGCATCACACTGTAGCCCCAGAGACCTTTCTACAACCACGTCTGACCCTGTGGCCCTCCTGCTCAGAGGCCTTCACTCGCTTCCATTGCTTTAATTCTTCCCCAAGAGGGTGAACTCCTTCCTACCTTTGGCATCTAAGATAGTCTTTCGGATTCCTACAGGAGTCATGCTGGTCTGGGATTAGGCCTCATTTTAATCACCAGTTTGCTGGGTCCACAGCCTCTTTGGGTGCTGCCGAGGCCACTGTCTTGGGGCTAATGTCTCTAGCTGGTCTTTTCTCCTTCCTCCTGCCCTCTGACCCCACTTGTCCCTGAAAGCTGGCCATAGTTTGCTACCCACCTGGGAAGGATTCCTCTCTCTAGAAATTAGTTCTTCTGGGTTTCATATTGTCCATCTCTTCAACAATTCCATAGGTTAATGTAATTTTAATTTTATTTGGATTTTTTTTTTGTATTACCATGGGAAGTAAAAGTCTTTTGTATTCTTTTATAAAGCCCCTGTTACCGTTAGGATAAAGTCCAAATTCCTCATCAAGACGTACGAGGTCTCTCCTGACCTTGGCAGATGCTGTTTTACTTTTCTAGCTTCATTCATCTGTACCCTCACCTTATTTCAGTTCCTCAGAGGCACTTCTTCTTTCCTCTTCCCCAAGATTGGCATCTGCTGGTCTCTACATAGCACTGTGTCCCCTCCCCAGCTTTCTGTCTTTTGTCACCTGGCTCATCCTTCTCATTTTTTTGGATGCAATATAGCTGTTATTTATTCCTGGAAGCCTTTGGCCTAGTCTGACCTCTCAAATCTGGGTTTGATGCCTTTCAAATGTACTTTCATAGCATATTCTGCAAACCATTATCATTTAATTGCCTATTTACCTTTCTTTTTTTTTTTTTTTTTTAAAGATTTTATTTATTTATTCAACAGAGATAGAGACAGCCAGCGAGAGAGGGAACACAAGCAGGGGGAATGGGAGAGGAAGAAGCAGGCTCATAGCAGAGGAGCCTGACGTGGGGCTATCCCATAACGCCGGGATCACGCCCTGAGCCGAAGGCAGACGCTTTAACCGCTGTGCCACCCAGGCGCCCCCCTATTTACCTTTCTGTTTTCCACCTAAATTATGAATTATTTGAAGGCAGCACCTGTGTCTCGTTTCTCATTATATCCTCACTTCCTAGCATAGGGACTCATTTTTTACAAGGTACAATGAATAAATGAATAGACAAATGCATGAACATTGAGCCTTGGTCTTTATATAACTAACAACTGGTGTAATATTCTGCTTTTAATAGCACCTTCACAAAGATGCAGAAACATTCATCATGAGATTGTCTCATGTCAGCCTTTGAAAAAAGCTGCAGACATCATGTTAAATGGTTTCTCAGTAGACTTTTCTGATGATCTAGCTTAAGGAACAACCGCAAGTCAGGGTCAGTTAATGGCTTATAAAACCAATGAATGGATCATAACCGTCATTTAAAAATAATGAAATAGAATAAAATAGAAATATCATAGTGTATCATATGTAGTAAGGATATGTATTGTTTTGTGAAATTTTGTTTCAGTTATACACACACACAACACATATAAATGGTTATAGTATGAAATGTGTTTCTTGTGTTCTTACTATGGCTTACAGCCAAGTTCAGTTTTTGTAAAGCCTTGCCTTCAGCCATCTCCCTTCAGCCCCACGGAGCAGAGCCGAACCGGGAGTGTGGACTCCACAGTGATTTATGTGCAGGTATTCTGTATTGTTTGGAAAATGAGACCTTTGCATTATTTGAATGCAAGTGTCTGGTGTTCTCTTTATTGCTTACTCCTTGAATGTTCGGGTATCTGCAGACATTTTATTCAATAACCGCTTTCCTTTTTGAAACGCTTACCTCTGTCTGAGTAGGAAGCTATGATTAGGATGTCCTCGTTCTCTTTGGCAACCTCATCGAAGGGGCCAAGGGCGATGCTACCCAGAGACAGCCCTGACCTGTTCATCTGCTGGAAGACCAGGAGAGCCGGGCACGTTTCTGATGCCCTTCACCTTCTCTACGTGCCCTTGATCTGCACGCGCGGCCTTGGGCAAGCCCCTGCCTCCCATTCCAGTTTTTCTTCTGCTTAAAATTACTATGTTGTGTCTTAAAAGAAATCACATTATTAGTCTTACAGCCTCTCAACATCTTTTTAATATTTAAAAGTCGGCGGGCAGAGCAGACATAATATAATATGTCTGGTAGTTTTCCATTTTGGGGGATAACTTCATTTTGAAATAACCCATCAGCATACTAATAAGCAAGTGTTATTAAAGGCTCGTGTGTACTTAGTTTGTGTGAATAATTAATGTAAGACTGTTCTGTGTGAGGAGAGGAAAAGAGAAAAAAAATTACTAATAAAGATTTTATGCTTACGTTTTATCTTCCTGTAAAGTTAACTTTTCAGAGAGTGGGCCAGGATAAGAGTGGGCCTTCCTTTTCTTTTTCATTCTATTAGATGCTGACAAAAGAAAAAAATAAAGTGTTTTATTTAAATTGGGCTTAAGATAAACAAGATTATAGCTCTGATTGGAATACAAGTACAGTTGGCCCTTGAACAACACGGGTTTGAATTGTGCAGTTTGCTTATATGTGGATATTTTTTTCATAAATACAGTATAGTACTGTAAATGTATTTTCTCTTCCTTATGATTTTCTTAATAACGTACTCTTTTCCATAGCTTATTTTATTTTTAGAATACAGCTTATAACACATGTAACGTACAATGTATTAATCGATTATTTATGTTATCAGTAAGGCCAATAGTAGGCTATCAGTAGGTATCCTTTAGGGGAGTCGAAAGTCGGATCAGATTTTAAACTGCACACGGGGCTGGACCCTCTACACTGCATTGTTCAAGGTCAACTGCAGTATACTTACTTAGGAAATTCCCCTTGATTTGGCCTCAGATAGATGTTTAAAGGGAAGTGTCTATCTCTCGCAGACTCATGTCCCCTTACATAGGCCCTTTTCCTGGGGTCAGGTTGATGAGCAGGAGTTTGACTCAGCAGGAAGCTGCTATCCCAGTCCCTGGCGGGCACTGGACTCTGAAAGAAAGAGAATTTCTGGTGAGTTTTCAAATGTGCAGTTTTCCTTTTGGTAGAGTTCACAAGAACTGTGTTTCTTCCTCTGGTACAGTCCTATTTTCTTATATCAGCTTAAATAAAGAGCTGCTTTTTCCTCTTGTCTGGTCTTGTTTCACCGTGTCCGCTGGCATCTTGGCCGGGATAGAGGGAGTGCCCTGTGTGTGTTGCACAGCCAGCTCTTGGTCACTAGTGTTAAACTACACTGAACTGAGCCTCCAGCTGAGTGTGGAATTCACATTTTGCCTCAGGAATTGTATCCAAGGTCTTTGTCCTTTTTTCCTTCCCACTGGACTGATTCATAGGAACTCCTTCTTCTCCTCTGGGAAGATCTTTGCAAAGGCAGCTTTATTTTCACTTGTTTGAAGCATCAAATTCTGTTGAGTGCTTACTGCGTACAGGCCCTGCATTGGGCTCTGGGAATATATGGATACATTGTAGACAGATTTGCCTTCAAGGAAATCGTTGCTTATTGGGAATGAATTTGTGAACCGTATTAGTCTGTTCAGCCCTATCAGCTATTGGATTATTCATAATATGAGAAGATCCATTAC
This sequence comes from Ailuropoda melanoleuca, assembly GCF_002007445.2. NCBI lineage: Eukaryota > Metazoa > Chordata > Mammalia > Carnivora > Ursidae > Ailuropoda > Ailuropoda melanoleuca. Next base: position 71,668,391 of record NC_048224.1, read on the forward strand.
TACCATAGGGCCAGAATGGTCCCCTATTTTAGGACCAATCTGTATTTCAAAAAGAGGAGGATTTATTGCAGGAACTTGGTGCAAGAGTGTTGGCAAGGGCCGGAAGAATAAAATGGTGCAGGTGGCTCTACTGAGAGCTCAGTCATCACAGCAAGCTGCCATGGCCCCACAGGCTGGAAGGGCAAAGCAAAGGCTGTATTCTGGAGTCCATTCATGTGGGTTGCTGTGGCTGCTCCTGCGGTTGGGTCTCAACACTGCATCTGGGCCAGTTCCAGCACTGGCTCCGCACTGCTGCTGTGGTTCTGCCACCGACACTTTGCTGCCCTGGGGCTGCTGTGCTGGAGCCTGCACTGCCCACCATGCCCTGCCTCTGCCCCAGAGACTGCCAGAGCCAGAAGTGGATGGCCTCCCCAGTATTGTGCCCCTTGTTGTCAGATGGAAGCCGGGTCTTAGCTGGCAAGGGAGTCTGGAAAATACTGTTTTACAATTTCTAGTGTCCTGCAGATCTGAGGAGGGCACAGAATGGCAGGACAGGGCATGAGTTCCACCAGAAAGTACCCAACATACCAGGTCAAGTAGCATCATAGCACTATTTGAGGCAAGTCAATCTGTCTCTGTCTCTCTCCTTTATCTTTCTCAAAATCACCTAAAGGAAGCTTCTGAAGACTGGAATCACTTGGACAATGCCTGGTGGTTTCAGTTAGATGTGATCTCACTGTCAGTCATCACCTGTATGAGTGACGTACCTGGGCCCATCTACTTGCTGGGAATGTTGGTGGATTTTGTTATTGATCTCATTGAGAGTGTTCAAACTAAAGAACTATCCTAATTTTCCATTGGCATATTAGGAAAAGAACATCGTATAGTATTCATTTGCAAGAACGATTTAAAGAAATAAAATTGCCTATTAGGTAGGTAGACACTTCTTCAAAGTCCATTTTCCTTTCATAGAAAGCACAAAACATTTTCCCCAGAATATCTAAGACACTGCTGATGTCAACAACTTTATCAAGAATGTGGCTCCAAACCATATTTCTTTATTTAGATTAAAGGTCTTGAGTTGCTGCTGCTCTAACCCCTTTCTCTGTCTGCTCTGGCTTCCCACTAGAATGGTCTTCAGCAGAGAAGCAATCAGGAGACTTCTCGCCAGTAAGTGCCGCTGCTATAGCAATGATGCTCCCGACGATATGGTCCTAGGAATGTGCTTTAGTGGGCTGGGAATCCCTGTGACGCACAGCCCTCTCTTCCATCAGGTGAGAACGATGTTTTTATTCCTGCCTCAGAGGGAGAGAGGGGGATTTTCTTCTCACTTAAAGATCCTATTTCATTCCCTTCACTTATTTCTGGAAACAATCTCAAGAGCTATGTGGACAGGCCCCAGGGGGGCATCCTTAACAGACCTCCTTGTTCAGAGGGTTGATGCTGTACCACATACAGCAGGAAGATGGAAGTCAGAAACCTCTAGAAAACGAAATAGTGTTTGACCATTGTCTTTGAATATAGGACAAGGGAAAAGCTGCTCTTTTTTTCCCTTCTATTTTCGAGTTAAAAAATTGATGGCATTTAAAAATTATCAAATGCTATCTAGAAATATACAGGAATGACCTTATATTTCCTGCTGTATAAATGCCAAGTATATGTAATTCTGTATTGTCCTCAGTTTTTACACTGTCCACTGGTTACGTTTTTATTGGGCTTACTCCTCTTTGGTTGCTAGTAAGCTGAGTGGCTAAACTCTATTAAGCTTCAATTTTGTATCTCAATAAGCATATAATCTGGGGGTAGTTGTTGTCTGAGGTGATGTTTATGAAGGACGGTTGGTGCTAATAACTTCACTGTACTGCAGGTTGCAGAAGGGAATCCTTTGTCCTATTTTTGGTAGTTTTTAAGAATCAGGTCAGTGAATGTTCTGATGTTGTAAGAATAAATATGTTGTCATATTTAGTAACCAGTAGCAAATGCTATCATAGCAATATAGACAATTAAACGTGACAGAAATAGCACTATAGGAAATAACTTGAACAAGGCAAAGAAAGTGCGTTATCAAGAAAGGCAGAATCCACTTCTGCATCTTGAGGACCATAAGAGAGAATAAACACAGACTTTTCATAATACGAAAGGTATGAGAAACCTCTTTCTTGGTACCAGTCAGGAGTACTTATCCATTTTTTTAAAACCTTGAGAGGCCTTACCCATCTTAAGCCTGTATGTTGTCTTATGGGATGACTTAGAGAAGCAAGTTATTTTCTCTCGCTCTCTCTCTTGCTCTATCTTCATAGTGTTTCACTTCTAGAAAGGGAAGGGTAATTAAAACTGTTGGTGTGTAAGGGGAATGATTTATTATTGTTAATAATGCAGCGTTAGAGTTTTATAGCAGCCTTTTTCACAAAAGGAAGAGTATGCTAGTGAAGAAAATGATAAAGAGAAAAGATAGCAGGAAAATACTCTTTAAGCAAAAATCCTTTGAAGATAATTTAAAAATGAAAAAAAAATTGTCATTTCCCAGACTTTAAAACTCTTGGTTTCTCTAATTCACATAATAAATTTTAAATCTTTCCAAAATTGTAAAATATGCTTAAAGCATATCCTCCCCAACACATACCTCTATATCTTCTAATTCTTAAGCCTCTTTTAGAGGGTTTGCTATGATTTAGAAATCATTTCCCATTTGTGATGCTTGATCAGTATTCCAAACAGTGTATTTGTTCATATTGAGAAACACATATGAGGCAAAGAGATACAAATCCAAGATTCCCGAAGAGTTAGAGATAGACTGGGCTTTTGGAAACAGTCTCAGATACAAAGTTGCCTGGGCCACTTTCCTTCTCTTTTTAGTCAGGGGGGGTTATTGTGAGATCATAGGCTTAGAAGGGGGCTTCAAGGAATGTCTAGTATATCCTTTTATTAAAAACAAAGGATCTAGAGCATATGGTTTTCTGTTCAGTGGGTATGGCAGCATGCAATGGCTAGTGGATCCTCTGCACAAAATCGTCAAAATACTCATTTCAGGACTCTGGAAATCAACCAGAAGCACCGAGAAGCATTTATTCCTGAAAGAGTATGGTTTCAGTAAGACCAACAGAGTATGAGGCCTTCTGAGGCCTTTCTGCCTGAAGCCCCCCAGTCTCCACCTCCCTAGCCACCCCAGCTTGTTAGAGAGAGCAACAACAGTTTGACCAGTATGGGTCTGGCTGGGGAAAATGGCAGCTTTGCTGTCAGAGGGGGTGGACTTGGTTTGGGTAGGGAGAGATAAAAACCCATAGATATGTCAGCTAAAATAGTCAAACTTAGTAGGAAACAAATAAGAAAAATCTGCACCTTTGTGGGCCTGAGGTTGCAGTCTCAGATATGGTAAACAGTTTCTTAGCCAGAAATTTAATACTTAGTAACCTGAAAATAAGAGAGAAATAACAGGAAAGCTCTCCACAATTCCACACTGGGAAACCATATGCATGCACATGGGACACTGGATGAGCCTAGGAGAAAGTAAAATCCAAGGCATATTTGAGAACCCACTGAAGCTATCCATAGGTAGAAGCCTTATGGGCTTGAGGTATTTGAGCATAACCTCTGCCTGTATCATAAGTTGACTGCTAAGCTGTTCAAGCACAGGGGCGACCTCTAGCAAGCCAAGCTACAAGATAAAAGTTAGACCTAAAAATTGAGTGGAGGTATCCATAGCCACACACTGCAGTGAGAAAGATTCCACAGTGTAAATCCAGGCAAATTACTTTTTAAAAAGTAGTAAAAATAAACAGATTTGTTGTTACAATACATTTTCAAAATAATCAACTTCCAACAAATTACCATGACACAAAGCAAAGAGATATATTGAGGGAAAAATGTAGGAATAGAAACTGACTCTGAGTGGGACCAGATATTGGAGTTGATAGACAAAGACTTCAGGAAGCTAATAAAATTATAGTCACAGAATTAAAGGAAATGATGTTCATAGAGTTAAAGGACAGTATGATGACAATGACTCAACAAATAGCAAATCTTAATAAAAAAAATAGAAACTATGAAAAAAACAAATGAAAATTCTATAGCTGTAAAACCAAATAATTGAAATGAGAAATTATCTGGGTGGACTTAACAGTAGGTTTGAGATGGCAGAAGAAACAGTGAATTTGAAAGCAGGTCAATAGAAATTACCCAGTCCAAAGAACAGAAAGAAGAATGAATAAAGAAAAGTGAACAGAGCTTTAAAATACTTTAAACTATAAAGTGTACCAACATATATTTAATAGGAGTTCTAAAAAGTGAGTTGAGAGAGAATTGGATAGAATATTTTTTTGAAAGAAATAGGGTTTAAACTACCCAAATATGATGAAAAACATTAATGTATAGCTCTTAAAGGTTCAACAAAGCTCAAGTAGGATAATCATGAAAAGAATCACACACAGACATGTTACAGTTAAACTGTTGAAAGACAATGAAAAAGTCAAAGTCTTAAAAGCAACCTAATGAAAAGGGAAACAAAAAATATAGTTACTGGTTGATTTTTCATTAAAAATATTAGAAGCCTGAAAGCAGAAGTAAAGAAACAAAGCAAAACAAAACAAAACAACTAATGATTCTATATCCAATAAAACTATCCTTCCAAAATGAAAGTGGAATAAAAATATCTGTAGGTAAACAAAAAGTGAGAGAAATCTTTTCCAGTAGACCTTCCCTACAAGAAAACAAAAGGAAATCCTTTGGGCTGAGTGAAAGTGGCTCATGGTAATTAGAATATATAGGAAGGAATGGAAAAATACTGGATAGGTTTAATAAGGAGGAAAATATAAAAGACTGTGTCTTTGTGTATACATATATGTATATATGTGCATATATAACTAAAAGAATAAAAGTGTGTATAAACACATAAACATACATATTTTCTCTCTCAGTTTCTTTAATGAATAAAAGATTGTTTGAAACAATTTTATAACCCTATTGTTGGGTTCATAACATAGATAAATGCAATATATAATGATAATAGTTCAAAGGCAAGGGGGAGGAAATGAAGCTATGTTGTAGCAATTTATTTTATTGGAATTAAATCAGTATGAACCTAAGTTAAAGATGCATATTGCTATCCTTGGAGCAATCTCTGAGAAAATGATTTTAAATATATAGCTTAAAATATCAATAGAGGGATTTAAATATACATTAAAAGATTTTGTTTGACCAAAGAAGTCAATAAAGGAGAAACAGAGGGACAAAAACATGAGACATACAGAAAATAAATGGCAAGATGACTGATAAAAATGCAGGTATATCAATTATTATATTAAATATGAATGGACTAAACTCCTTAGTCAAAAGGCAGATATTGTCAGATTGCAAAAAAAGCAAGATTTGACTATATGTTGTCTATAAGAGTCAAGTACACTTTAGATTCATAGACACAAATAGGTTGAATGTAGAAGGATGGGAAAAGATGTACCCTGTAAACAGTTAATCATAGAGAGCTTGAGTGGTTATGTTAAACACAATATACTTCAAGAAGAAGAATATTACTAAAGAGGAAGAGGGACATTTCATAACCAAAAGTCAATACATTAAGAAAATACAACAATTATAAATGTATATGTATACCTAACAGATCTTCAAAATACATGAAACATAAATGGACAGACTTAAAATGAGAAACAGACAAATACTAACTACTTGACTTAACTGACATAGAGTGTTTCATCTGATAACAGCAAAATGCACATTCTTTTCAAGTGTGCATGGAATGTTCTAAAGGACAGATCACATGCTAGGTCATAAAACAAGTATAAATGAAGTTTAAAGGATTGAAAACATACAAAATATATCCTCCCAGCAATGGAATGAAATTAGAAATCAACAGAAAAAAAATGGGAGAATTTCCAAATATTTGGAAATTATACATACAACACATTTTATAATGGGTCAAAGAAGAAATCATAGGGAAGATTAGAAAAAAACTTGAATAAAAATGAAAACAAAACATAACAAAAGTTTTTAGCATAGCTATATAGGGATTAGAGGGAAATTTATGGCTTTAAACATACTAGAAATGATAAGGGTATTAAATCATTAATCTAAACATCTGTATTGAAAGCAAAAGAATATTATAATTCAAATACGAAATAAGTGGAATAAAAGAAATATTAAGGGTTACAATACAAGTCAACATAGAAAACAGAAAAACAGCAGGGAAAATTAGTTAAGCTAAAAATGAATTATTTTAGAAAGATCAGCTAATTTGGTAAACCTTTAGCTAGACTTCCCAAGAGAAAAAGAAAGAAGACACAGATTACCAAAGTTAGGAATAAAAGAGGGGACATCATTGCAAATCCTACCAAAATTGTGCAAACAAGTTAGACAATTTAAATGAAATGGGAGAAATTTCTTGAATCACACTCATTAGCAAAACTGTCTTAAAAAGAAATGGAAAAATATTTGAACCTACATACATTGATGGGATGGAAATTAAAGGAGTGAGAATACTTTCCAATTCATTTTATGAGGCCAATATTAGCCTAGTATGTCAAAGATGCATATTGTTGGGGTGCCTGAGTGGCACAGTTGGTTAAGCATCTGACTCTTAGTTTCGGCTGAGGTCGTGATCTCAGACTCCTAAGATTGAGCCCCACATCAGGCTCCACATTCAGCGGGGAGTCGGCTTTGATTCTCTCTCCTTCTCCCTCTGCCCCTCCCTCCTTCACCCCTCCCACACACACGTGCTCTCTCTTTCTTCCTCTCAAATAAATAAATCTTTAAAAAATATGCATATTGTTATACCTAGAGCAAGAATTTAGAAAATCACCCCAAAAATACTGCTAAAAAAGTAACGAAGGGATTAAAATGTATATCTCAAAAGTAAACTATAAGCCAATATTACTCTTGAACATAGATGGAAAAATCCTTAACAAAATATTAACAAACTGAATCCAGCAATATATAAAAGGGGTTATATGCCATGACCAACTGGGATTTATCACAGGAATGCAAACTTGGTTTGATATCCAAAGTCAATCATTGTTATATACCATGAGTAGAATAATGAATAAAAACCACATGATCCTCACAATAGACACAGAAAAAATATTTGACAAAATCTAACACCACTTCATGATTTAAAAAAACCCAAACAAATAGAAAAACAACAAAAAAAACCCCTCTCAACAAAACAGTTCTTCAGTCTGATAAAGTGAATCTACAAAATAACAAAATTGGGAACAAGGTAGGGATGTTTGTTCTCACCACTTTTATTTAGCATTATACTCAGTGGTTCTAACCAGTGCAATAAGATGCCATACACACACACACACACACACACACACACACACACACACACACACACATATATATATATACAAATGAATATATATATTCATTTGTATATTTATATTTATATATATTTACGCACATATATGTATACATATATATCGTAAGGATACAAGTTGGAAGGGAGGAAGTAAAACTGTCTTTATCCACAGACCACATGATCTTGTATGTAGAAAATTCTATGGCTCTACCAAAAAAAAAAACCCTACCAGAACTAATAGATGAGTTCAGCAGGGTTATGGGCTACAAGGTCAACATACAAAAGAAATTGCGTTTTTGGCAACAAAAAAGTCTGAAAATGAAGAAAACAGTGTCATTCAAAATAGCATCCAAATGAATAAAATATTCAGGAATAAATCTAAAAAGGAAGTTACACTGTACAATAAAATTCTGCCAAGAGAAATTAAGATGTAATTAAACGAAGAGATATATACCAATTTGATGGATTGGAAGACTCAATATTGCTATGATGGCAGTTTTCTCCATTGATTTTTTAATATTCATTTAAAATGATTTTTATTATTTCATCTTATTCACTTAAAATTAACTTATTCTGAATGCCTAAATGAAGTGTTCTGGGTCAGAGATAGATTTTTACATTAAGTACCTCACAGTAAATGACAAGCACATCTTGCCCCCATCCCCACCCCCACTGCCTCTCTGACCTAGTTTTTACCTCCAGGGCAGTCTCATGAGGGCCAATTCAATTGGCCTGCACAAGTGGCGAGATACCCCATAGACAAGAGACAAAGAAAAATTGTTTTCTCTGCTTCTAAAGGTGAACCCTTCCTTACTTCAGCATTTTGGTATGCAAATAAACACTTCATTCTTCCTTGAAATGTAAATGTATCCCAGGGTGGAAAGTGTTCAGGTCTTTTTGGCACCTTGGGGCTTACCCTCTGGACCTAGCTCAGGGATATAACCATTGGCCTCGCCAACAGATAAGGGAAGTTTTACTCTCCTTTGGGAGCAGAGCAGTTAACTAGACAAATGGAATGTGAAATGTTTCTTTTGGGCTATAGGGTTTTTTTACAGGAAATTTTACTTCCCCATATACCCCCGATTCATCTATAGATTGAGTGCAATCCATATTAAAGTCACAGCAGGCTTCTTTATAAAAATTGACAAGCTGATCCTAAAATTTATATGGAAATACGAAACAGTTCTTAAAAAGGAGATCAAAATTGGAGGATTTACCCATCTATGATTCAAAACTTACTATAAAGCCATGATAATCAAGATAAGGGTAAACATGTGCACGCACACGTGCGCACACACACACACACACACACACATCAATGGAACAGGATAGAGAATCTAGAAATACACCCTCTCATTCGTGGTAAACTGGTTTTTGACACAGATGCCAAGGCAATCCAGGGGAGAAGTGGCACAGATGGTCAGTTGGTGCTACAGCAATTATGTATTTCCACACACAAAAAAAATGAGCTTGGAACTTTACCTCATACCACACACAAAAATTGACTCATAGTACAAAATATAGGAGCTAAAATTATAAAATTCTGGAAAAAACATAGAGACACTTCTTTGTGACTTTAGGCAAAGATTTATGGCATCAAAAGCATGATCCATAGAAGGAAAATTCATAAATTTAACTCATAAAACTTAAAAAACCTTTGCTCTTCGAAAGATATCCTTAAGAGAATAAAAAAAGTAATAAACTGGGAGAAATATTTGTAAATCATGTATCTGGTAAAGGACTTGAATCCAGAATATATAACAATCTTTTACAACTGAAGAAATCAACTTCTGAGTTTAAATCCAGGTAAGAGATTGAATAGACATTTCTCTAAAGAAGATGCATAAACAGCTACTAAACACATGGAAAGATGCTCAACATCATTAGTCATTAGGGAAATGCAAACTAAATTCACATGTATAGAATGCCTATAAGCAAACAGACCATTCCCAGTGCTGCTGAGCATGTAGAAACCTGGACCTCTAGTGGGAATATAAAATTCAGTCACTTTGGAAATGTTTTCACAGTTTTTAAAAAATTAAACATATATGTGACACACAATGTATGACATAGATCTCATTGGTCCCCGCCTGCTGGTATTCATACTCTGTGTTTTCCCCTCTCTCGAGTATGAGCCAATAGCATATGGCAAAGGTGATGGGATGTCTCTTCTGTCATTAGGTTACAAGGGATTGTGACTTCCATCTTCCTTGTAGACACTCCCTACTTCCTTCCTGGCTTGCAGGTTTTGCGGAAGGCAGCTGCAAGGGGACTGGGCATGAAAGTGAAGCCCTCAGCTCAGTAGCCCACAAGGAACTGAATGTTACTAGTAACCACTGAGTGAACTTGGAAGTGCATCTTTTCCTAGTTGAGCCTTCCGATGAGATCATGGAGCCTGGGCTGACATGCCGATTAAGACCTGGTGAGAGAGACCGTGAAGCAGAGGTCCCAGCTATGTATTGCCGAGACTCCTGACCCATGGAAGCTGTGTGATAGTAACTGTGTGTTGCTTGTATGGTGTATCCACTCAGTGTGATATATTGCTCAGCAGTAAAGGTAATAAACTACTGATACATGCAGCAATGCTAAGTGAAGGAAGCCAGGCTCAAAACATGCATAGTATATGATTCCACTGATAAGAAATTTCTAGAAAAGGCAATACTATGGAGAAAAAGCAAATCATTGGTCTCATGGGGCTGCCAGTGGGGGTGCGGATTGACTGAAAATGCATGGCAGGGAATTTGGGGGAATGACTGTAGTCTTCTAAAACTGGGCTTGTGGTTGCTTAAATATGGAAATCTACTAAAAATTTTCAAACTACCATGACTGTGTGTGAATTGTATGGTATGTAAATCGTATGTCAATACAGCTATAAAAAAATGTGTTTGTCTATGGAAATACAAATTTAATCTCTGTTGTTGCACTGTTCAGTGTGCTGTAATATTTACAGATTAAGTTTTAATTTCACCCAACGTATGCGCTTCCCTTGAGTTTACGGCATCTCTCTCTTCCTGGGCACAGTTTCCCATCATGCTCCATGTCTGTTCCTAAGGCCTCCTCCCTCACCCCAACCCTGCCTGTTTGGTACTTCCTTTTGGCATTTTGGGCACAGAGATGTAATTATCAGAGTCCAACTAGACTTCTTGGTGTTACAGATGCCTCTGTGGATGCATTTCACTTCTCTAGTCTTGTCTTGTTCTTTTCCAAAACTGCATTTGCCAGAAACAATTAGCACATTCTAATACTTAGTAAGCCAGCTCTTCACTCGTGTCCTAACAAGCAACTGCAGTCACTTCTGGAATCCACATTAATAGAGGGGAAGATATTATGGATTTCTTTCTTTCCTGTGAGATGCATTTGTGTCGCTGAGAGTTCATTTTTAAATGTGAAAAACGAGCCAAGATTTGTTTCCACTGTTTTTCTCTCTTTCTTCTGGGAGCATTGTGGGATCATCTGAGAACTGAATTGAGAGTATGTTTTTCCTGGAGTTTCTTCCAAGCCAGTAAACTCCCAGAGGACCTTGCAAGTAGACATCACATATGAATCCCCTCAGCTAATACTCAGAACTTGCTCAACTCTGTTAGATGTTATTCTAGTGTATATTTTTGGTCTTTGTTTCACTCTCTTCTTTTAAAATTGCCTTCTTAGATTTTTAACTCCACGAGCACTTAGAATTTTTAAAGGACAATGCATGGTTAGTATGGAAGTTCTCCCTCCTCTCCCATGTCATCTTGAAGTCTTCTGTGCAGATGTTATTATTTGAATGCTCATCAGAGCAGGATATTTGTGCCATCCCAGGATAAAGACCCCATGGAGGCCAGAGCAGCCATGGCATCATTGTTGTGCCAGGCTTGTGGCACACGGAATGAGGACCAGCTGCAGGTGTCCTGCTAGAACCCTGGACTGGGAGCTGGGCTGGGCACCTGCTCTCGTCCCCATTCCAATGGGTGCTAGTCCTGTTGTCCTAAGAAACTTGTAACTTCTGTGAGCTCTGGTTTCCTCATCTATAAATTGAGGATGAATCAGGATACTCTGATCATCTTGCAAGGTCGTTTCAAGGGTTGAATGAGATAAAATTTAATGAAGGTACTTTATAAACCATTTAAGAGGGTTTATGTAAGTATTCATTGCAAACATTTAAGCAGAATGTAATAAAATACTAGCCTAGAGAAGACTTGTTTTCAGAATGTTTCCTATCTAGCTTTAATAAAGTCAAGACTGTTTTAGTATTGATAACCCAGTGAGTTACTATATAACACAGATGGGCTATATAAATCTGTAAACAAGATAAGCGTTGAGAGAAAGGTGGATGCTTTGTTTAGAGTAAAAAAAAGAAATAGTATCTGGTTTCTGTTTCCCTCCATACCCGGAAAGTTACTTCAATCTCAGCCATCCTAGGCTTCATCTGATTCTGCTTAAACTTCATTTTGTAAGTTCTAGAGAATCCTGAAATTATGGTGATGGAAAACCTTTTTAGGCCCTCTTGCAAACTGCTTCCGGTTACTCAATGTTTCCCTTGCCATTTCTGGAATCAGACTAGGTATCTGGGTGGGAAGAGAGTGTTGAGTTACTTCACCCTTCTCCCCAATTCCTGATGAGCTCTGCATTTCCCTACTCTGACAGAAATACACCTAATTACACGTCAGGGCAGTGGACAGGCAAGGGGAGCCCCGAGAACTCTTCACACACACCCCCTGCCACACACGCGCATGCAACCCCCCCCCACACACACCATGTATGGCCAGAGTTTCTTTAGAGAGGGCTGGGAAATAGCAATTTTTCTGCCTTTTGCAGAAGTTATAATAGTCACTCAAATGACTTACCAAGGAAGGCTTTTTATATCTATTACCATGGTTTAGGAATCTCCCAGAGGTATGACCACGGAACATAGAAGCAAAAAGTGGTACATTTGGGATGTTAAAGTAATTGGAAATACAAAAGCAAAGAGCCTCACATCAGAGGGAGGGTAGTGGAAAAGATTTCCCTTTTTGCTTTTAGATTCTCATAAGCAATATCAAATATTGAAGAAAAGCAGTCACTTTATAAATTCAAATGCTATTCTAAGGCAAAATTGTTTTCAGTGAATAAAGGAACGTAATTCTCTCTTCTTCCCACAGGCTCGGCCCGTGGATTATCCCAGGGACTACCTTTCTCACCAAGTCCCCATCTCCTTTCACAAACACTGGAACATCGATCCAGTAAAGGTGTATTTCACGTGGTTGGCACCCAGGGGGGAAGACAAAGCCAGGCAGGAGACACACAAAGGCTTTAAGGAAGAATTATAAAACGTGCTGGCCCATGAGCACAGTCTGGGTCAGAGACAGAAATGGAGACTGGTGTCGTCCTGCTGAGCTGCTGCTTCCACGTGCCACACGGCATTGGAAGCCTTCTGACTTTAGGTGGAAATTATGTATACAGTATTTTTTGAGAGGGGAGGAAGCAGAGTCATAGGGAAAACCGATTTTTTTTTCTGGGAAAAAATCATTTGCTTTTGCATTATGCAGTTATTGTAATATACAATGATTACCGTGTATTTTTCAAGCTGTGATATAGCAGCTTTATTACTGTCACAGAACAATAAATGGTACCAGAAGTCTCCTTCCTGTTTTCTTTCTTCATTATAAAGTGTCAGATGGGCATGAGACTGGAAAGACATGACTGTGTTTATATATGTGCTCTGGACATCTCTATATTCTCTATATACTATATATACACACACACTTTATATAGAAGAGGCAACATCTGTTGACATGGATATTACCATGGTGTGAACTTTTTAACCATATTATGATGACGAAAATTATTTTCTGGTTATTCCGTAAGAATAATGCTGTATTAAATGTCATTCATAAAACATCATAAAAGTCAAGATATGAAGTCCCCCGTAGTCTATAATCAGGGTTGTTATGTTTTATCTACTTTTCTGTTTGTGCCTCATAAAAAGAGAATAAGAAGTCATCTGATAGAGCTTTCTATTTCTTTAGAGGTTCATCTGTGTTCTATTTCTCCCCAAAGCCCTATCTTTATGACCTACTTGTAACACAAAAGTATACTGGATGCTGCCAGAAAATAGTGTTCTCAATATTTAAAAACAATGTCATTGTGCTTTATTCAAGTCAGCGAGATCTATATAAGTCTCAGGACATGAATTAAATTAATTTTACCTGATGTTTTACTCTTATTTTTCTTTGAATGTTACTTAATGACTCTCTCCTGGCTCGTAATAGACCCTCCAGTGTACCATGAAACCCTAGTGGAAGGACAGTGTGGTGATTTGGCAACTTCCCTGGGTTCTTACAGAATGAGATTTGAACATAGTATTTTGAAACAACTCTAATTTTCAAATTGTAACTTTAATATATAGTAATTTAACATGCATTATTAATTTGTAAAAAGGACTGTGTTTTAATGTTTTAATTATATAATTCAGTTTTTCTAAGGGTGTTTGCATAAAATTTGATTTTTGTATGTCTTAAACTAATTTTGGTCTAGTAAAATACTTTCCTCTTTTTTAAAAATAAAAATTACTATTCATTAATTTCACTTGTAAGGCTTTTATAGCCAAGTGCAGGGTTTCAAAGCCATACCACCAAAAGTACCCATGTGTGTTTTTTAACACTACATTTTCTTATAGCTTAGATTGGACTCATTTCCAAAATGATCCAATAGTATTTTGACCATGGTTCCAAATTAGCAAATACCAGGACTGGTGTGTTTTTTTTTCAGTGGTCACTGAATGCACTGGATTCATTTTTGTGAAAGTGGATTTTGTGGCCTGTCCAAGGAATGGATCAGAGATGATCAACTGGATGAGAAGCACCCTAAGGATTTCTAGATCCTGTCAAACTGTTGGTGATGACATCAGCATTGTTGTCATAGCTACCACTGCCGACACCTTCATGTCATCTGTGATAACACCCCTGGAGGACCTGGCTGCCTCATCCAATGGAGACGAGGATTTGGTTCTTCCTGTTCCCAACTGTCACGCTCAGAATATAGTATATTCATTCGACAGGAGTGAACCAGCATCTGTACATGATGACCCACATCACGCTTTTTTATGATCAGTGCCTTCTACTGATACCGGAGCACCTCTCTGATACTTGTAGGTGTTTTGTTAATTATGTTTACTTTTTGGAACTATCTAAGCCTAACCACAAATAAAAGGTCTTTGCCTAAGTTACTCATTTCTTCAATGTATTCATTAGTCTAGCCTAGGGTGGGAAGGGCAAGGGGAAAAATGAGTAAAGTCAGGGGGGAAAGTTGGTAGCTTAGTAAACACAGTTGTCAGAAAGAAAAATTAATAAGCTATCCTTTTAAGAGAAAACCATCAGACATTGAAGATATATTTATACAAGTTCTGTGAAAACATTATCTATCTTATTATATAACAATTTTGGAGCAGATTCCCATACTGTTCCTATCTTAAGAAATACGTTTTGAATCTGAATTTCCCAGGACAGATAGTATCCTATTCACATTTCTTTTGCCTTTTTAAAGGGAATTTACTTCCAGATTTTTTTTTTTTAAATCCTAGGGATGTCAACATCAAGGAATAGCTGGAATGCTATTTTTGCTTTTAAGTTACTTTTGATAAACTAAAGCCAAGTTGTCTATGTAGGATTTTACATTTTGCAGCTAAATCAGAAATTCAGACACAAACACAGACTTTATGGAATGTTCAGGAACATAAAACAATGACACAAAGTGATGATATGCACAGGTATGTAAGTGTCAGTGTTCTCTGAATTTCCTGATTCCTGTTTCTCCACATCCATATCCATTAAAATTGTTTATGTGTTTTTCCTCAAAAATTGATACTAGAAGAATGCTAGAAGAATTTTAAGAATGTTTCTATTGTCTTTCATTCATAATCAGAGATGTAATTTCAGGGCACCTGGGTGACTTAGTTGTTTAATATGCCTTTGGCTCAAATCATGATCCCAGGGTCCTGGCATCCAGCTCCGCAGTGGGCTCCCTGCTCAGTGGGGAGTCTGCTTCTCCCTCCGCACCTACCCCGCCCCATGCTCTCTCACTCTCTCTCTCAAATAAATAAATCTTTTAAAAAAGTCAGACTTGTAATTTCTGTGGACTAAAATGAATGAATAATAGATTCATCCTCTTCATCACTCTACCCCTGACATCTTTGAGTGCCTGGCACATAGTAGGTACACTATTGTTTTATGTTCCCAAGAATTCTATAAACATGTCACCTGCAAAATGTGTTTTCCTCCGATCCATAGAAAGTGAAGCTTTCATATCTCATGTTGTCTTTTCACACATTTTCCCTTAAGAGGCACTTGCATTCCTTGTGAGAGTAGGGGTAGGTGCAAGGAGAAGGAATGTAAAGCAGTAGATGAAGGAACAAGATGATCTTTAATAATGATGCATGTTATCATAAATTTTGAGATGGAAGATTCTTGGGAATGTGCACATGTGATGAGAACAATCACATAGAGAGCGAGGTTGGTACAATGACTGCATGGGCAGTTCTGGTGAAACAGGATGGAATCCGGAGCTCAGTGGAGGGATCCACTTTGACAGGAGGATCCATGGTCAAATGGGAGCAAAGTGTAGGTACAGAGAAAGAGTTTGAGATTTGCTGACGTGAAAATGTGAGTGTTTGATCCCTTCTATTGTAAGGTAATCTGCCGAGAGAATTTGACTTTTTACATATGTTTGTTTTTTTCTTTTAAAGATTTTATTTATTTGAGAGAGAGAGTGTGAGAGCACAAGTGGGGGAGGGGCAGCAGGCAGAGGGAGAAGCAGACTCCCCACTGAGCAGGAAGCCTAATGCTGGGCTATAGCCCAGGACCCCGGCATCATGACCTGAGCCAAAGGCAGACACTTAACCAACTGAGCCACCCAGGCACCGTCATATGTTTGTTCTTATGAAGAGCTGTGACGTGAACAATAACAACAATGCCAACCACTTACCTAGAGTTTACTCTGGCACTATTCTAAGAGCTTCATATAGCAGCTGATTTAATCCTCACAATAACTCTTTAAAGTGAGTATTATTGTTTTCCCCAATTTACACTAGGGGCAACTGAGGCACAGAGAGATTAAGTAACCAGCTCTAAGTCACACAGTTGGTAAGTGGCACAGCTGGGTTTCCAGCCTAGACATTTTGGCTCCAGAGTCTATTCATTGAATACCTGTGCTCTTTCGCCTCTCCCACGAGGAGCATGTAACACCAGCATGGATAAAGATGACCAAGAATCCAAGAGTTAATCATAAGTAACCCACTATTATCAGAGAGATAAAAAGCAAACATGACTATATATCAGATAAATTATAGAAGGAAGATGTGTTGGGAGGTTAAAAAATGAAGAAACTGGCTACTTGAGATTGAATTTTAAATTTCTGGACCAGCACTTTGGCCAACAATACACATAGTAAGAGTGAAGGTACTCAGGCTGTGACTCAGCGGTTCTGCTCTGAGGCACAGACCCTAGCAAAACTCTTACACCAATGCACCGAGATGCATGTACTACAACACTCATAGCAGCATACACAGGTCAGGAGAGCCAAAAGCTGGAACCAATTTACGTGTCCATTGCTTGAAGAAGTAATAAGTTGAGGTATGTCTTTATAATATCACGTTATGCAGCAGTTAGTATGAATGGACTACCACTACATGAGACATCTCTGTATTAAGCAAATTAAAAAAGTCACAGAACAAAAATTTGAGGATTTCCTGCAAATAATTTAAAACCATGCAATATGAAAAAGTAAACACAGAGATACACACATACCTAAAAAAATAAAGAATAAGAGAATGATAAACACAGAATTCATGATAGTAATTACCTCTGGGGGAAAGCAAGGAGGCTATGCTCTCAGACACATGGGGGACTCAAAGGTAACGTTAATTTCTATTTCTTAAACAGGTTGGTGGGTACATGGGTGTTTATTTCATAAGTAGTCTTTATGTCTGATACATACGTTATAAATACTCCCTGTTCAACATTTAATTTTGTTATAATTAATGTTAAACTTGATTTAATTAAAAAAACCTACGAGTGTCTGGTTGACCACTTAATATGTGAGTATTAATTTCCTGTGGCAGCTGCCGCAATTTATCACAAACTGGGTGGCTTAACAAAAGCAAAAATGATTATCTTCTGTTTTGCCTGTGGAATTTTGGGAGTCTAGCAGCCTTCTTTCATTTTTTCCTGTTTCTGTCCCTTTGGGTCAAACATGTATCATTTCTGCTTGTGTAACAGTCTAAAAAATCCTGTCAGTCACCTGTGTATTTCAAGAGGACTCATGCCATTGGACAAGGTACTCCTCCACAGATCCTTCCTGATGATCTCATCTCTACCCCTGGCTTCTGCTCTAATGGTTGAGGCGATCCATGAGTCATACACTTTATATCTTCAAGGGACCCCTTCGGCAAGGGAATACTCTGACCTTTCCATTCTCCCATGACACTAGCCAAAGACAGTTCCAGCCATGCCCGTGACTTCCTGGCATTCTTTCCTCAGCATCAATCTCCTAATTTGGGCATTCTTTACAGTTTGGATTGGCTAAAAATCTCCCAAACCATCAAGTTCAGTTTCCTTTTTGCTTAACAGTTTTTCTATCTCTCTCTTTCCTCTCAAATGTCATTACAGGTTACAAGAAGAAACAAGTGCACATTCAATACTTAGCTTGGAAATCTCAGCAAAATATCCAAGTTCATTGCTTACAAGTTCTACTTTCCATGTAACTAACTATAGGACATAATTCAGCTAGACTTTCTGCTATTACAGACCAAAGATCCTCTTTCCTCTAGTTTAAAATATTTTCCTCATTTCCTTCTGAGTCCTCACCAGCAGGGCCTCTAAAGCTCAAATTTCTACCAACATTCTATTTATAATAATGTATATATTCTCTAACACAACATAGGTTTTCTTCCCCATGTTCCTTACTTCCTCCTGAGTATTCACTGGCAGCACCTTTAACAACCATTTCTACCAACAGTCTAGAGCAAGGTAGGCTTTTTCATTATGCATGTCAAAATTCCTCCGGCTTCTACCCATTACCCATTCCAAAGCCACTTCCACATTTTTTAGCTATGTATTAGAGCAGCATTTCACTTCCCAGGACCAAAATTTGTACTTGGGGCTGCTATAATAAATTACATGGACTTGGAAGCTTAAAACAACTGAAATTTATACACTTACGGTTCTGGAGGCCAGAAAGCTGAAATCAATATCACTGGTTGAAAATCAGAGTGCTGGCAGGGTAATGCTTCCTTCAGAGGGAAGAAATCCATTCTTTGCCTCTTCCAGCTTTTGGTGGCTGCTGTATTCCTTGGTTTGTGGCACGTCACTCCAATTTCTGCCTCTGTGGTCACACTGACTTCTCTTCTGTGTGTCAAATATCCATGTCTCTACCTCCCTCTTATAAGGATACATGCGATTGCATTTACAGCCCACCTAGGTAATCCAGGATAATCGCTCCATCTCTAATCATATCTGCAAAATCCCTTTCTTGCCCGATCAGGTAACATTCCATGGGTTCTAGGAATTAGGACATAGATATCTTTTTGAGGGAGAGCATTATTCAGCCTACTGCAGTACGCTATCATTCATTGATAAGCTATTTTCAGACTTGAGCAAGCAACTGGGTGAATTGGGGGATGACATGCCCACTCATTCATTCATTCATTCACTCATTCCACAAATATATTGAGCGACTATATTGTGCCAGGCATTGTTGCCACATGTCAGAAGGCACTGGGTTCTCAATGGTGTCATTTAGATTATCCCACGTCAGGAAACACACACACACACACACACACACACACACACACACACACACATTTTCTTTTTTTTAAAAAGGCATTCTTTATATGGAGAACAAATTAAGCTAGAGACCTGCATACCAGTCTACTGGACCTTTTCAGACATTCCCCTATCTAGAATTTTTTTTCACTATTTTTACCCTCCTGTTTTATTCTTCCTCTGAGTTACTTCTGATTCCACAGCTGGAACTGAGAGTTATTCTGCTCCTTTATGTTAGGTATAATAAGCACTGGATTAAAAGGTCCTAGCTCTGCCTTCACCATGCAATCTTGGGTGATTCACTGGGTGTCTCTGGGCTTTAGCTTTGTAATGAGATGAAGTGGTTTAAACTTGAAAATGTTATGATTCTACTGTCTAAATATAGAGCCTGTATTTCTAAATATTCCATTACTAAATATTCCCAGTGGGTGCTATTTCCACATTTTTATACTCCATTATGAAAATAACTTAATTTTAAGACTTCAAGGTTTTCTAATTAAAATGAATTATCTGCTCTATCAATCTGGAAAATTGTGTCATTGAATTTAATCAATTTGAAATATACTTGGCTTTCTTTCATGGATTCAGAAACATAGGAAATCTGTAATAAGACAGTTTTAAGGTAATATTTTTTTCTGGTTATGAAAATTAACTTTGCCTCATTCAAAAAATATGTATTATGTTTCTATTATATTCTAGATACTGAACATGCAATGGTGAGCAAAAGCAAATAAACTCTCTGTCCTTGTAGACTTTATAATCTAGGCCACAGATTACTATTACTATTACTAAAACAATATCCATAAGCTTTAATAAATGCTGAGAAGGAGTTGATCTTTGATTTGAGACATAAAGATAAAAAGCAGTTAACCAGATGAAGGGGTCAAAAGGAGAGCATTTTAGGAAGAAGAAACTGAATATGCAAGTGGCCTGTGGTGGAGGCATTATGGCTTCTTTAAGACACTGGAAAAAGCTGGAATGCTCTAGGATCACAACAGATAACCCTTTGTAACTTGCTTTCTTCACATACTATATCATGGACATCTCACATACTGTTCAATATTCTGTAACAAAATCCCCACATAGTATTTCACTGCATATTTATACTATAATTTATCTTAAAACTATTATTGGTTATTTTGGTTATTTGCTGTTTTCACACTTTTTAAAAAGATTTATTTATTTGAAAGGGAGAGAGCATGAACATGTGAGCAGGGGTGGGGGATGGGAGGGAAGGGGTAGAGGGAGAGAATCTCAAGCAGGCTCCCCGCTGAGCGCAGAGCCCAAAGTGGGGCTCTATCCCACGACCCTGAGATCATGACCTGAGCTGAAACCAAGAGTGGATGCTCAAATGACTGAGCCACCCAGGCGCCCCTGCTGTTTTCACATTTTCAATTAAGGTCTAGAAGAGATTAAATGAAGTAAGAGAAGTAGGATGACTTGGCTAAGATTAGACATTAAGGCAATGATTCTGAGTTAAATTAGTTGTGTTGGTCAAAGTGGGTAGGTAGGTTGTGGACTTTAATTTTTCAAATGAAAAGTGTTACTTTGAAGAAAGCTAAAGAAAAATAATAACCAGCATCTCTAAAGCAGTTCCCAACTCTTTCTCCTCCCTCCTTCCCGCCCTTCTCCTTCATTCTCCTTTCTGTTTCTTTCCGTATCTCCCATTTTATAAACAATGCTGTGGTACACAACCTAATAGCTAAACCTTGGTACACATTCAAGAGTTCAAGACTACTTTAGGCTAAATTCCTACTTGTGAAAACATCTGATGCAATGAGATAAACTTCTGAATGCAATAACTGTGTATTATCGAAGAGCACTCCAGAAATGTACCAAGTTATACTTCCACCAGTACCACAGAACTTTCCATATTTCATAATATTTTTTATTTTTTATGGGAGCCATTTATTTTCTTAAATGTCTCCTTTTTATTTTGATTCAAATCTACTTATTAGTCTATTATGCTGAAGGATTCCCCGATAAACGGACTTGTGCTTACTCATTCCTGTGTCCTTTACAGAGCCCAGCACGGAGTTCATGTTCAATAAACACCTGTTAGATAGCATTAACCTGTGGTCAAGAATGGTTAACACAGGATTGACTATATTGATTCTTCTGCTCAGAGCGTGCTCTCCTTACTCTGTGCTTTAATTTTTTGGTTGATGTAAGGGTTTTTTTTCCCCACAGATTTCTGCAATATATGATCTAAAGACTTACTGATTCCCAGATCCTAAAGGCGTTATGAATCTACCGAATGTAAAAAGGCAATTTATAAAAGTACTTTCTAAAAGTAAGTAGAGAAGAATTTTGTTTTTTATTGTCCTTTGTAACAAAAGGACCTTGTCCTGGCACATGGTGGGCATGACTCATTGGCCATGGCCCAGTGGGAAGGTGGGCATGAGAGGATCCTGTTCTCTTCATCTCTGCTGTCATTACCTACTCTAGGCAGGCCAGCTGCTCCCTGTCTTTCATCAACTGTTGGGCTCCTTTCAGATTTTTAATACCCTGTGGTGTGGTGAGATAAGCAAATAAGGCAGAGGAGATGGCTTGCTGTCCACTGATCACCTTCAAGGCTGCCGCCCACTGTGACAGCTTTGGTCTCCCTCCGTTGGTTGGCCCTGTCCTCCCCCTTCTTATGACTCTTCAGGGTTGTTGGGTAGTTTACATACAGCTTTTTCCCTTGGTCTTTACCCACTATGGATGCTTGGATTATCAGGGGATAGAGTATCTGTTTTAATCTAGAAGGAATTCTGCCTCTAATCTCCTGGCAACATTATTTGCCTTGGATTAGGTAAAATTTGCACCTTTCATTATTACTGTGTGTTGTGATATTCCAGTTCAGAGAACACAGCCTGAGCCACAATGTGGGCTCAGTAAATATGTTTAAACAGGGTAGAAAATGAGGGACTAAATCTCTGGGGCTCACTTCACATTTCGGCTTGGCAAAAAGAGGGACAAAGAGAGCCTTGAGTCCTATACTGTCAAATTCAAGCACACTTCTGGCTCCCTGCAGACCAATCAGTCTGGTTAAAGTGTGAGCCAGGTGGAAGGGGCAAAGAAGCCTCCCGTGTTCTGCAGGCTTGACTGACAAAGGAACATATCCATCACCATACCCAACAAGCCCACAAGTTGTTCCTTGATAAGCTGATTTGTCTCCATGACCTCCCACGTTTCTGAATATCTTTAATACCCTAGACACCAGGCACTCTCTACAAGCTTTCATGTGTGTACAGATCCCTATACAGGTTTAGGAGTCTGAGAGTTCTCTGTGATAATTCCAAGTTTTCTTTTAGAAAATATGATGAAAGTAATCTCAGCATTTTGACGACCAACAATCATCTTTGTATCTAGGACTACGGTGGCATCAAGCCATCACCAATGTCAAAATGACAACCATTATCATATTCTCCTACCAACTCCAACAGTAAAACTTTCGTTTTTCAGAGAAAAGTAATGAATGAAAGTCATTTTCGTGAGAACTTATTTAATATATTAAGGGTTTGATTTGATGTGAAAACAACAATTTGGGGCAAATAATGTGCTACTTCATCATTAAGTCAGAAAAGAGTGGAGACAGACCTGGTTCACAGATGGCGCTTTTGTGCATAGCCAAGGCCAAATGATGTCATGGCACGCTAGGGAAAGATACTTTGCATGTGTTTATGTAACCTGCATTGAAGGTAAAGTGGAAGCAATGACAACAAACTTTGATTAACTCTACAAAATGGAGTGAATAAGCCATTTATTTACTGTTTTCCTTCCAGAGTCTGAATTTATTTCATTATCTGCAAGACTGCAAATGAATTTCAGATAATTTCAGTTTCTAATTTCAGCAATAGTTGGATTAGATACCCATTTAAAGTAGATTTCAATAGTGCCCTAATACTAACTTTGTTTTCCAAAGACCAAAAGGATGTAACAGTTTTGCCATATCTACTATTGTTTCAGTTATCTAATTCACTTAATTAGTGAATTAAATCTATTAATTAAATCTATTGAAATCATAATTGAAAATTATGAACCAGCAAAGTGTTTGTGGATAAGATGAATGGGATTGTCAGCAAAATGACCTCAGAGGCTCTGGCCATGTATGCTGGATATTTTCTGCTTGCCCCTCAGATCTACCCTTCTTTGTGACATGGGGAGGCTCACTGGCATCTAGTCCAGGTTAGCCAATGGGAGACCCCTACAGGAGACCGGAAGTGGAGGAGTCTGAGCTATTTTATTTCTGCTTCCCTTCTTACTGGGCCACCATGGCTTGGGATGCCCCTCCATCAATGGCTTCTGCTCCTGCTGGAGAGCCTTTGCCATGCAGCCCCTGTGTGTGTGGTCCCAGGAAGAGTTCCCTCGCCTTACCTTTTCAGGCATGGGGGTGGGAATAGCTCCTCACAATTGCTAGTGTTGAGGTACTACTGCAAGATTGCTTTTGGTTTCCCTAAACCTTACCCACTCCTTTGCTTTTTAAACTCTTCTCAATGACCCAGTTTGAGTGTGGGATCCGAGTCCTGTGAGAGCTCTGACACCCCTGGCAAAGCTGGCAGTAAGTTAGCTGGGACCAGGTGCTACCACCCCTCAGGAAGAGGGGTTTCAGGGCAGGGGAGCCTCCCTGTCTTGGAGCACAGCCTTGTGATGCTAAAGCATCCACTTGTGTCCGGCCCAAGCATATGTCCCATGGGAGCCAGGAGAACAGGGAGAGACATATGGATCTA
Organism: Ailuropoda melanoleuca; assembly: GCF_002007445.2. Taxonomy (NCBI): domain Eukaryota; kingdom Metazoa; phylum Chordata; class Mammalia; order Carnivora; family Ursidae; genus Ailuropoda; species Ailuropoda melanoleuca. The sequence continues at coordinate 71,692,162 of NC_048224.1, forward strand.
TGCCTCTGGCTGTGATTTCCAGCCAGCACCATGGGACAGTCATTGGTGTCTACCTGGGTCCTTTCGATCAGAGTCTTGAGGTCATTAATAACATTTTGTACAATATACTTATGTGAGCAAGAATCTTAGGCAATAGGTTTATTGAAGTCAAAATGCAGATAGAGTCAAAATAGAGCCTCAGGTTCCACTTTTCTAGTATTAAACCAATACCAGCAATTTAGTTCTGGGGAACAAAAATCATTACACTAAATTAGTTTTCTTGGCTTGGGAATGTTGTTTGTATTTACTTTGTATATTAGTTTTGCTTTTGTACTCGTATAAGAGCAATAACAAGAGATTGTTACGGACTGAATGGTGTCCACACCAAATTCACATGTAAAGTCCTAACTCTTAAAGTGACTGTATTTGGAGACAGGGTCTCTAAGGAGGTGATTAAGGTTAAATGAGCACATTAGGGTGGGACCCTAACCTGATAGGACTGGTATCATTAGAGACCCTAAAGATCTCTTTCACCCTACACACACACACACACAAACACACACACACTCCACACATACACACTGACAGTAACACACACACACACACACACTCCACACATACACACTGACAGTAACACACACACACACACACACATACACACACACACACAAGAAAGCCCACATGGGGAGGCAGTGAGAAGGTGGCTGTTTGTTTACAGGCCAGGAAGAGAGGCCACACCAGACACTGCTCTTGTTGGCACCTTGATCATGGGCATCTGGCCTCCAGAAGTGTGAGAAAAAAGAAAAATTCTGTTGTCTTAGTCACCCAGTCTGTGGTATTTTGTTGTGGTAGCCCACACAGACTAATAGAGAAATGTGCAATCAGTTTTATGTTTGTACATGCTTAAGTAACATTACAATGAAAATAATTTAAGCAGATGGCCAGATTCCAAGAGCAATGTTACCTGGGAAAGGGCTTTATGTTTTTCAGATTTAATGAACAGGGCTTTATAGTGAAAATCTGAGAGTGCTGGAAACAGGATACCTGGATTTTAATGCTGGCTCTACAATTTACTATGTGATACTGGACAAGCTAATTAACCTCTTTATGTCTCATTTTCCTCTTCTGTAAAATGGGTGTAATAATATTTCCTACCTTTTATGGTTGTTGTGAGAAATAAATGAGTTAGGTAATGTAATGCATCAAAATACCTAGCACAGTATGTACAAACCTACATTAAAGCTGTGTCTTATGTTTTAAAATTATTCATGCCATTTTGCTCCTAATTCTGACAGAATTACCTAGTCAAACAAAAAATTACTGATAGAGCCATGTATCTAACTCATAATCCTTGTGTGCTATTAGCAAATAGCTCTAATCATTGAAAAAAATTAAAGCAGAAATAAAGGATGTTGGCCATTCTAAAATTCCTAGGCAAAGGGAAGATTTAGTAACATTGCCACTAAATAAGAAATCCTGAAAAACAAGACGGTGGGAGATATTCTGGGCAAGAATCAGCTTGGGCTGCTGGATCTAACAAAGGTGTAAATTATTTGCTTGCACATTTGCATGTTCCTTTGGTATAGAAGAGGTGCACTGGGCATTGTTTAACTGATGACTTTTCTAAGGACCCAAAGGATTAATTAAAAATTTAGATTTCTTTTCATATTAGGCAACAGAATCAAGAAACTCTCTGAAAGCATAACATTGAAAGACGCATGCTTAGACTTTTTTGGGCACTTTGCATCTCTAAGGTATATACCCAAAGTTTTAATCTCCAAAAGGGAAGAACATGAGACAGAACATGGAAACCATCTATCTAGGCAGGGATTTCCATATGCCTTTGTATTAGTTTCCGATGGTTGCTGTTACAAATTACCACAATCTAGTGGTTAAACACAACATAAATTTATTATCTTATAGTTCTGGAGGTCAGAAATCTATAATGGACCTCACTGGGTTAATCACCAAGGTGAATAGGGCTGCGTTTCTTCTGGAGTTTCTAGGAGAGAATCTATTTCCTTATAGCTTCAGGAGGCTACCTGGATTCCTTGGGTCCTGGCTCTTTCTTCTGTCTTCAAAGACAGCAAACAGCACATGATCTTCAACTCTTACTCTAACTCTGACCTTCCTGCCTCCCTCTTATACGGACTTTGTGATTTCATTGGACCAACCTGAATAACCCAGGATAACCTTCCAATCTCAAAATCTTAAACTTAATCATATCTGCGTCCCTTTTCCCATGTAAGATAACATATTCACAGGTACTGAGGATTAGGACATAGACATCTCTAGGGGTCATTACTGTGCCTATCGCACTATCCTAGGCTCTGTTTTACCTAGCTGGAAGTCAAATTCGTCTGGGTGTGCTTCTATTGAGTACTACTTTGGGCTACATGTATTATACACTAAACATGTGACCAGTACTTTCTCTGCCAAATCAATTCCATGGGCATTTATGGACACCTTGAATGTAACTGGCATTGTCCTGAAATGTTTTTAGTGGCTGCTGTATACATTTCTCTGTGTCATCACATATAAGATTTAAAACTACAGACTAGAGGCCCATTGACCTATCTATAACACCTCCTCACCATGGCTGTTTACACATGATTATCACTTCTGGGTGTTCTCACACTCCATCACAGTAAGCAGAGCAACTTGGGAAAATGAACAACTCAGAGAGATGTTGTGCAAAAACTTGAAGTAAGAACTGCTTGATGACAAAGCTGGAAGCCAGCCTCTTTCATCATGCTCGTGCTTCTTACCACTTTCAAATGATAAGATCTTTGCATTGACACTTAAAATGCTCAGCATCTGCCAATTTTCAAGAATTTCCACAGTGGCNCAATTTCCTTAACCAAAGGCAAGGAAAAATAACCTTATGAAGTCACAGCAAAATTTAAATGAAGTTCTGACAAACGGTTTTAGCAGCCTGTGGAAAATTGAGTTCATTGCTGCTTTCGAAAGGATTGTATTCCAAGAGATGAATCCAACTGCATTTCTCCCAGGGAGTGAAAAATGGATTATGATTTGAACAGGAATGTTCTGCGAAGCACAAATGAATACAATTCTGCTTTTATAGCACGTGTCATTTATGACACATGCCTTTAGTCCAAGACCAGTTAATACATTTCCCTGGAAGGAAAACCTGGGGCCTCTGAAGAGGAAGATATTTAACTATTTTCAAATGATCCTATGTGAAGTTCTACTATTTGCACTTTGAGGGAGCAGAGAACCAAATACAGTTTTGAAGAAACTGACAAACTTATGTGGGCAATGTGGCACCCCGCATCAGATCAAAAAAGCCTGCAGAGAGGTAGGAAGGTCTAGTCCTTAACAGTGGACAGGTAGAGGGGGGAGGTACAGGTCGTAAAACATGGCAACAACTCAGAATCATTCCCTGGAGCTGGAATCTCACAATGACTGTGAGGAAAGAAGGGGATCAGGATGGTTAATTGTGGTCAAACAAAAACAAAATCATCCTTGAAAGACATGGTTTCAAGTGGGGAAACACTAAGAACAGGCCCAAACCCTGGTGTATCTAAGTAGTGACTGCTGGGAACTAAACAAAATTTTATTGGCATTTGTACTGAGATCACATTAAATGTTTTCCACTCCTACTCTATGCCGAAGTATGAGACAGGCGGTGTTTCTTACAGTCCTTGGGGTAGGGTGGAAGAATTTCTACTTCACACTTAAACTGAGGGTATAGCTCTTTGCGGCCCCAGCTTTATTTGGGGAGGTCTCTTATTAGATCTCCCAATCTGGGCCCTGGCCACTTGTCTCTGGTGCCCTTCACTCAGGACACACCAGGACACCTAATCCAATTTGGCCGATACCTTCAATAAGAAACAAGCCTTTACCATTCTACTATGCCTACTTCTTTGGTTCCCATCTCAATTTTATTGTTCCCTTGTGTATCCTTATTTCCAGTTCAGCTTTTTGTTTAAGGATATTTTTAAAATATTTTATCCATTCTTTTTTGTTTTAAACAATAGAGTTGATATCAGTCCATCATACTTCTGAAAACAGAAGATTTAATTTTTTAAAATATTCAAAAGACCTTAAATAAATGCAAATAGATTTATATTATGATTCTAAAATGTAAAAAGAAAGTATACTTTCACTTTAATTCACTTTGTAGTTTTGTAATTAGTATAGTTTCTTGGTGTGACAATGGCATTTACAGAACCAGGGAAGCAGAATGCCATCATGGGCTGGCTGAACTTACTGTGTTGGAAGTTTAGGACTGAGAACTGATTACTTATCTCTCACAGATTCAAGATTGAGACACAAGAATTCTATGAGCTACAAGTGAATATTCTGAAAACCTACTTAGTCAGGCCTACTGTGTCAATGATGAACCCCAAATACACAGATATACTGCTAAGTTTTTCCCCCAGTGTATCATGTATTTGTTTAAACCTCATTCAATTTTACTGTAATCTCTTTCATCTTTTTTATCTCCTGACTTGGGTAAAATTCTGTAGTCTGCACTCAGATTTCAACTCCTCTTTTTGATATGTAGTTAGAGGAAATGATTTCTGTATATCCTATTGAGTATTAGCCCTCTTCATATTTTATGTCATATTTCCAAGCCAGATGAAGAGAAAATATTCACAAAACATGTATCTGATAATTACTTATATCTACAATATATGAAAACTACTACAAATCAATAAGACAAACAATTCAATTTATAAATGGACAAAAGATGTGAACAGACACTTTCCAAAGAATATGTATGAATACCTAATAAGCACATAAAAAGACACTCAATGTAATTAGTAATCAGCATTAAACTTTCAAGTCAGAAGCTGTGAAAGCTCTGAGATTTTATTCTCTCTGCAAGCTAAGAAGTAAGCTTGTCACAGTTCCATGGATATTGGCAGAAAAACATGAGGCATCTGGGTCAGAAAAATGATTTATTACTTTTAGCAATAGTTGTAGCCAGAGTAACACATTGTCTCTGTTCCCTGAGCCTCAATTCTCACGGGAGCATGTGCTCAAAGTCAGGTGTTTCCTGCATATAGAGCGGGAGGCGTTCTTGAAGTAGAACCAGAGATTAGGAAACTTCTTGTGGTCTTATTCAGGGGCTACTGGAAACTTTGCTCATCCTCTCCCCCACAGAAAGCCATTCTTTTATCACCCTGGATTATAAGCAAATCTGCTCTGCAGAGAGGAGGGAGACATCTCTATCTTGACTATACTGTAATAGTAATGTAACATAGGTAAGCAATCTAAATGAATTTGCTCCAGGAGTCACTGTCTCTATCTTTCCAAGGCTCTTTGTTCACACAAATATTCTTGCAAAGATTGCTCAAAGCAAATTGGTTGTTAATGCCTACCTGTTTAGAAATGTTAAGGTTCAAGAGGGATTGTCTCACAAAAAAAATGATTCTAGGTCACACTCATCAAATAAGTGGAAGTAGCACACCAAGTGCATACATTTTGAGTCACAGGAGGAGCCAGATGCAACAATTTATTCCTTACCTTAGAAGGGATATCTTGACATGCTCCATATCACTAGACTCCACATCACTGAGGTGCAAGGCCCCTGAAAATTGGTAAGATTTACTTTCCACCTTCTGACATGCAAATGTCTTACCAATATATCTAGGATCGTTGCTGCTTCCTGATCACCAGGCACAATCAGCATAATGTCATCAATGCCAGCATGATGTCTCGTGGAGATGAAAGGTGATCAATGTCTCTGGGGTACAACTTTATGACATAGAGATAGACAGTTGGTATATTCCTGAGGTAGGACAGTGAGGGTGAATTGCTGGCCTTGACAGATAAAAAACAAACTGCTTCTGGTGGTCTTTACTAACAAGAACAGAGGGAAAAGCGTTTGCTAGATGCATAGTTGCATACTAGGTACCAGGGTATGTGTTACTTTGCTCAAGCAATAAAATCACATGTGGAACAGCAGTTATAATTAGAGTGACCACCTGATAATCCATTGTCATTCTTCAAGATCCATCTGTCTACTACACAGGCCAAATAGGCAAGTGAATATGGATGTGGTGGAAATCACTCTGCATCTTTCGAGTGTAACGGCATTAATCTCTGCAGTCCCTTCAGAAATGCAGTATTGTTTTTGATTTACTCTTTTCATAGGTAGAGGCAATTCTAGACTTCCATTTGGTCTTTCCTATCTTAATAATGCCCACTCTGTGGACCAGGTAACCAATGGTTGATTTTGCCAGTTCCTAAGTAGGTCTACTCCAATTATGCTGTCTGGAACTGGGTGGGTTTGAGGACCTACTGAGTCCAGTGTGAGACTGCTCTGAACTAAATCTATTGATCACCTGCCCTCCAAAGCCACTGTTCCGACGGGTGGATGCTAACGGCATTTTGGGTCTCCAGGAATTAGCATCAGTTCAAAGCCAGTGTCAAGTAATCCCTGAGAAATCTAATTATTTCCCTTGCTCCGGCTCACAGTCACCATAGGTTCCTTTGGGGGAAGACTGAGAGAAAGACAGTATAGATTTTTGGCAGTTCAGTGGGTTGTTTTCTTAAGGGGAGTCATCCCTCCACCTTCATCCAAGGTCTGGGTTTGAAGATTGGAAATTAAGTGAGTAACTATTATAGTGATTCAAGTCAGACTTCTATTTACTAGACCTAGAATTATTTTACTTACATAGAACAGGTAAGAATTTAGTAGGCTGCCCATCTATTTCTTTTCTAGAGACACTGATTCAGCTAGCAAATGCCATAGGTCTTGGCCAGTTAGACTATTTTGTTTATCGTTTTGGTCCCATTGACTACTACAGTAACCATGTCCACATTGTTTTTGGCAATCAAGTGCCACCTCTTAGCCCCTGCCACTGGTATCCCATAATTTACATTGCATTTTGAGATCTCAGTTTAGTGGTAGCCGTTCCCCCTGTAATTTCTGACCTACAGAAAAGGGAAACCATAGAGCTTTTCAAGGATACTGGGGTTCCCCTCCCAAATCTGTTTCTCACAATCATGGTTAAAGATGTATTCTCTGGTCTCTCCCAACTCTCCCAAGGTGGGTGAGCAGGATTTACATGATAAATCCACGTTAACATTTTAATGTCTCTAAATCTTTGAATTCCTCCTTCTATAACATACCAACGTGGTTCTGGCATTGGGCTACTTTGGTCCATATTTCAGTCAATCAACCAAACAGAGCTCTTCCTAACCCCTCAAGCTGAAACACTGAATTCAGAATTCTGCTTAGTAAGCCACTTCTTAATAATTTTAGCCTCATCCAAATTTATATTCCTTCTAACGTCATCCCACATCCTTAAGATCCATTCCCACACATATTCCCATTTCCTATCTACGTAAGTTAGGAAGATCACACAGTTCTCTTGGAATATATCATACCTCCTCCTATTTTGAATTCCAGGTAGGAAAAAAAATAGGTATAAAGGACTCCACTGGGACAACTGATGAAATCTGAATGTGAATTATGGATTAAGTACTAGAATTCTAGATTATATTTTCTGAGTTTGACCTTTGTGCTGCAATTATTTGTGTTTTTGTTTTTAGGAAATACATACAAATCTGGGAAAAATAGCCTACCAGTTCTTTAAAACACAGCTANAGTACTAGAATTCTAGATTATATTTTCTGAGTTTGACCTTTGTGCTGCAATTATTTGTGTTTTTGTTTTTAGGAAATACATACAAATCTGGGAAAAATAGCCTACCAATTCTTTAAAACACAGCTAACATTGGGGCGCCTGGGTGGCACAGCGGTTAAGCGTCTGCCTTCGGCTCAGGGCGTGATCCCGGTGTTGTGGGATCGAGCCCCACATCAGGCTCTTCCATGATGAGCCTGCTTCTTCCTCTCCCACTCCCCCTGCTTGTGTCCCCTCTCTCGCTGGCTGTCTCTCTGTCGAATAAATAAATAAAATCTTTAAAAAAAAAATAAAACAAAAAAAAAANATACAAATCTGGGAAAAATAGCCTACCAATTCTTTAAAACACAGCTAACAAATTTCATTCCCATGCTTCAATCATACCATTACTGTTTATGTAGCTCCTGAATTTTTTTCAAAAAATTGTGTTTCTTAACCTTTTAAAGCTGACATTTAAAATGTTTCATCATAAGTTTTACTGAGGAGAACTATCCAAAGCTGATAAATAAAATGAAAAGATCATTATTTGAACTTTTAATGTCTTGCTAAGAGTATTTTCTAACAATCCAGTTGCAGGATAATCTGACTCTTTCAGGGAATAGAAGTCTGACTTAGTTTTGTGCTTGATCAGGGACCAGTCATTTTATATTTCTGTCAAGTTACAAGTTAGCTGGTAGAAAAATGATAAGGTGTGTGGATTTTTCTAGTCTGTCTGCTAGAGCAGATAACCTTAAGGGTTATGATCTTATTGTTCCATAGCACGTTAGCCAATTTTGGTCTAATTTACCTGTACTGTTTAAGTGTTCCTTCTTTCACTGACTAGATAAAATCCCAGTGTCTCATTTCCTGTTTAAAACAGACTTGTCTCATGCTAGTTTCTTTCTGTAATGGGTTAACTAAAACTTTGACTCATCTGTTTGTATGATCTTTAACTTCTATTTGTATAATAATTACATTTTTAACATTTTGTGAGTTATGCTTTGACAGTTCAAGTAGTCATAAAATATGTAATTATAATACATTGTAAAAAATTAAAGTAAAACTGCAAAATCACTCTTTTGATCTATTTAGATGAATCCAAATACCATGGCAATTTAATACCTGCCATCATTCATTTTAAAAATATAGGAACAATCTATGCTTCAACAATCAGAAGGTTTAAATCATTGCTTTTCCTCCTTAAATTCACACCCAGAATTCTCAAAAGTTGTTTATTAATAATTCATCATACCTCTTGGCAAAAGGTATATATAAAGGAATATATATATGCAAATATATATATATATTTAATTTACATACATACAAAGTTATTGTTTTAAAATTATTTCCCTGACTCTGAGGCTTTAAATTTAAAAAAATCAAAGTCGATTTATCATAATCATTATGATCAAAACAATAGGTACATATTAGATTTTTAAAATAATTTTTAAATATAAGAAACTATTTTATGGTAAATGCAACTCAATGAAATTGCTGGAGTATGTTTAAATGATTTTATATATTCATGGACATTATTTATTGCTATTTTAATTTTTATTGATCAATAAGTAGATGGAAATGGAGGGGATGTTATTATAGCATTATCATTTAATACTTTGAAATCCTGAGTTACATGCCAAAAATTACATAGTAATTTATTCTTTAAAAATGATGTTTAGGGGCGCCTGGGTGGCACAGTGGTTAAGCGTCTGCCTTCGGCTCAAGGCGTGATCCCGGCGTTGTGGAATTGGGCCCCACATCAGGCTCCTCCGCTATGAGCCTGGTCTTCCTCTCCTACTCCCCCTGCTTGTGTTCCCTCTCTCTCTGGCTGTCTCTATCTCTGTCAAATAAATTAATAAAATCTTTTAAAAAATGATGTTTAGTGATCTACCAGCTAATAATAATTCCATTATGTCATCTTTCAATTTTGCTGA